>NC_058520.1:49566786-49867953 GCF_904849725.1 Hordeum vulgare subsp. vulgare | reverse complement strand
CTAGCAACATAAAGTATTAGCTTGACACTTTGCCACAAGGGCAAGGCCACAAGTAGGTGTGGTGAGACGGTGATATTTCGTATACAAAAGAACATGCTCTAAACAGCTAACATTTATAAACTTCTTGTGTTGTAAACTGAGTAGCACTAGTCTGGTGTTTGATTTATTATTGCTCTTTTGTGGTGTTTGGAGTACATAGTTTTTTCTGTCTGTTATTAATCCAGTATAGTAACATTGATATCAAGCAATGGAAAAAGATGGATTTATTACACTCAGAATATATTAGATAGTGATATACATGATAAATCAAAAAAAAATACGATAAATATATCAAGCCACAAGATAGCATCAATCAAGAAAAATGCGTGGTAGGAAGAAATTTAGCCAAGAAACACCCATGACTAAAACTAGTAGTGGGATTCATTTGCCTTCTTGAAGACCCCAGCTTGGGCAGAAGCAGCACTATCAGAGGTCGCGGCCACGACGATGCAGTCCTTCACCTGCTGGGTTGTAAATGGGAACTTGTTGTTCACAATGGAGTTGAGGTATGCAGCTGCCCCCTCGCGTATCAGGGCGCCAATACCATCAGTTCTAGTGTTTGAGAGTGCATCATGCATATTTCCTAGCTTCTTGCCACCTATCATACTGCATGCAGCACCAAATGTCTTGCCGATGTTGCCAAGGGACCCAATAGCTGCAATTATAGCGTCTGGGTGATTCTTCCAGAAGCTGCATTTTAAGCAAAAGAAAACCATTTAAGAAACGTTGTTTTGTGATGTTTGATATTTCTGCTGTTTACTAATTCTAGCTCTTACTCGCAGGATCCAATGAATCCATGCTTCTTTGGACTTGCAGGGACTTCATGGGAAGGTGTACTTGGGGTGCTCGGTGTAGTGCCGTAAGATGGCGTCGGTGTAGTGCCATAAGATGGCGTCGGTGTAGTGCCGTAAGATGGCGTCGGCGTTGGTGTAGTACCGTAAGTTGGTGTCGGTGTCGGGTTGTAGCCTCCTCCTGACCCATGCGAGGGAGTTGGTGAGCCCCCATCTGGTAAGGTATACAGAATTGCAACTATTAGTACTCTGAAATCTATTGCAGCTATTGCCATTCTGTGATATGGCCTGATGTGTTCCGATGGCCATGGAAATTTGGTGCAACTAAGATAGCATGCGAACGAGTTATCAACAGGTGCAACTAGATAGCATGAATTCATTTCATATTTTGCATTAGCTAGGTAGATGTGGTATGCAGCGATCTGCTTATCCACGGACCATGGATCACTGTAGTGGATGCAGTGCGGTGCTATTGTATGAAGTAGTAATAAACACAGTTCTGCACAGAAGGGATGGGGTTAAAACATACAGTGGGGCGTAGAAGAAGAGTAGGTCTTCTGCTCATGCAACTCTCCCAGGCTCCTGCAGGAGCTCAGTGAAACAAGCCCCACCAAGACAGCACTCATCAGAAGAACCTTGCCACCCATCTTGCTCTCAGTATGTGCAGAGTAGACAACAGAATAAGCAACTGAACTGAACTGATGGAGATGCTTGGGTTGATGAACTGAAGGGTCTCCGGATGCCTATATATACATGAGTGGCACTCTACAGTTGCGATGATTCCATTGCATTTGCAGGCATGGACCTGTATATGTTCATCACACTGTTAGTAGTTGGCTGTCAATTAATGCCTTCGATTCGTCCAGCTAGACAGGCATGACGGTGATCTGCTTGCCATCTCTGAAGTTTTGCATGACCAAGCTCCCACGGTGAGTATTTTAGAGCCTGTTTTAACCCAATTCTTCGTCTGGATTTCTGGCTAGCTGCCTCATATTGTTGGTAGATGGTTGGGAACACTGGAGCTTTGCGTAAGGCCGTCGCATTAATATCCTCACTGTGTTTTGGACAGGCTTCTTTCCACTCGGAATGGAATACTTTCCGGTCCCTGAAGATTTAATTGTGATCGGTGCTTGCCAACTACTCGGTGTACTTAAACTATGCATCGAGCTGGATTTGATGCTCTGACTTGGGAAATCCAATGGAAACATGGTGGGGTATGTTTTCTTGCTTCTACTAGAATGTGGAGGCCCTGGATGATCCCAATCCGTTTCACTCTTACATCTGTTTGTATTACTGAAGCTGTCTTTTGGTCCAACTGGAATGTGGTGTGGAGGATTCGGCCTGCTTTAGATAAATGTGAAAAAGTAAGTTTTGCTTATTACCAGACTTGTGCTACAAGGGTTTTGAGTAAATTGCAGAAACCATCGATATTGAAGGCTAGGTATGTAGACATGATTTGGAGTGTAGATTCATTCATTTTGCTCCGTATGTAGTCGTTAGTGAAATCTCTAGAAAGACTTATATTTAGGAACGGAGGGGTGTAAGTCTTTATGGAGATTTCATTATGGATTACGAGGGTGTTTGGTTGGGCTGTGGGTTGTGGAAAAGCTGCTGTGAGCTATGGGTTGTGGAAAAGCTGCTGTGAGCTATGGGTTGTGGAAAAGCTGCTGTGAGCAGTGTTGTCGTTTGATAAATTGGCTGTCTGAGCTGTGGCTTTTGAGTAAATGTTTGGAATACCCCTAAGATGCTGAGACGGTATATATGTCCTGATATCATGGTAATAATCTGTTTTTTGACACGTTTCATTTATTTTTAGTTGATGTATGTATTTTGGAGGTAATTAAAATGTGATAATTGCTAACATTGTTCATATATAACATTAGTTGTTCATACATCATAATGAACATTGTTCGTACATCACTGTTCACATATTTATACCAAATTATACTTCCTATTTCCTACATCTACACCAAAAGACATTACCTGTTCATACATCAATATCTATACCAAAAGACATCACTGGCTCTCCCATAAGATAGTATCCTCGTGTCGCGGCAAACAAAGAGTCAACAATGTTATCACGAACATCATTCATGTTTATCGCATCAAGTAAAGATGAGGCGCTATCGCCTTGTAGTGGTACAGTTTGTCGCAAAACATGTGGCATGTAGTCCTTATCCGCGTCACACTTATCGAACTCTTTGTCACGTAACTTGGTGTTCTGAGTATAATTGTGAAGCGCCATACAAGCAACAATAATCTTCTTTTGTCTTTTAGGCTTGAATTTTGGCACCTTTTTTAAGATGCACCACTTTTCCTTGAGCACACCAAATGTGCGTTCAACCGCATTGCGAAGTGAAGAGTGAGCATGATTGTATACCTCATACTTCCCCGTCTGTTCTCTCCGCCTATTGCGAAACTCCGGTATACGATAGGTTTGGCCTTTCTATGGAGCAAGGTACCCACTTCGGTTTGGATAGCCCGAATCGACAAGGTAGTATTTGCCTAAAAATTATAACAAAGTTAGCATTACAAAAACAAAATTTGAAACTAAATTGCTTTGAATATGAGTATTGTTTGGTAGTACCATGTGGAGGAACATGGAACTTATGTGCATACTTCTTCAGGGTATGATTCAAAATCCTTGTGTCATGTGTCGAGTCCAGCCACCCAACGACGACGAAAGTAAACCTCATTCATACATATGAACGCATGCATACATATGAAGGCATCTATTTTATTCTGCTCATAGAATCAAACATATATACATGTATTTTCTGCTAATAGAATCACATATGAAGGCATGTATTTTTGTGCCGATAGAATCACACACAAACATATATGCATCTATTTTTCATACGCAGTTCATGCACAGGAAAGAAAAAAGAAGAACAGGGGGCTACCTTGGGCAGACCGTGGAGATACTGAGAAGGCCAGGAGGGGGAAGTGGAGGAGGTGAGTGAGGCGAGGGTGGCGGTCTCCGGTGGCGGGCGACGCGAGGGCGGGCGGTCTCCGGTGGCGAGCGAGGCGAGGGCGGGCGGACGAGGCGAGGACGACGGGCGAGGGCTGCCGGACGAACCGAGGAAGGCGGTCTCCAGCGGCAAACGAGGCGAGGGTGAGCGGGCATCGGCGTTTTCGATCTCCGACGGCAGACGAGGCTAGCCGCACAAACCCTAGCGCCGCCCTTGCTGCTCCACCCCCTACCCGCGGGGGATAATGGGTGGGGAGAAGAAAAGAACGGGAGGCTTTGCACGTTTATATGGGAGGGGCAGTTTTCCTGTAATTACAGTGAAGTCACAGGGGGAGGGAGGGCGTGGGATCGATTCACCGCGGGGGAACGCGGTCGAAGCTGCTCGCGACCAGCTTCTCCTCTCGCGTGTAAAAGAGCTGCAGCCGCGGGTCAAAATCGAGACGAAAGTTGGTTGTTTGGTTGGGCCGCCGGCTTCAAAGCGTAGAAAGCTGGTAGGAAGCCCAACCAAACACCCTCTACATACGAATGTATATAAACATACTTTAGAATGTAGATGCACTTTGTTTCGTATGTAGTTCGTAGTGAAATCTTTAAAAGGACTTGTATATTTAGGAACAGAGGAGTATATCTAAAATGCCACAGTCAAGATCTCTGTCAACAATGGGCTATATGCAACAACAGTTGGAATCACAGTTTAGGCTGCTCCCAATGCTTCACTTTGGATAGGTGCTAAGCATGCCAATAAGGTAAAAAATCCTATGTGACAATCTAATTAAGAAGAGAGAGAGAGGAGTTTGATGCCCTCAGAAGGTGCTAGTCATGAGAACCTATGCAAAACATTAAAAATGAAGGGAACTAATGCATGCAAGACTTTAGTTGCTAAACAATTAAATGAGACAACCTTAGCAACAACAAACTAAGCACCAATGCATTGAAGATTATGGTTGCTTAACATATTTAATGCTCTTAGCACCTTACTTAGAGCAAGTACAATAGTATAGCCAGCTGCTGGCTATAAGCCATTGACATGTCACCTATAACCCGTCTTATAGCCAACATGTACAATAGTTCATTGCAAAAGTGTACTACGTCTTTATTATATGGTCCACCTTTTATACTCACAAAATGCCTAGGAACACGTGCTAGAGCTGGCTCTTAGCTAAGAGCCCGCTTACCTTCTCTCTCCTTTAACTAAACAAAAATATATTAGTTTATTCCTTATAGCCAGATGACTCAGCTTTATTGTACTTGCTCTTAGCACATTTGCATTGGAGGAAGCCTTAGGAGCCAATAATAGAAGAATGGTCCAAGAGAACTGTGGCTCATCTACTTGCGCAATGGGCGATTGGCCCTGAGCACCGGGACTCCATGTGACCTTTCGTGCATTTGCCGGCAAAGAGGTTGAGAATTGGAGGGCCTTGAAGGTACCCGGGAATCTCGTTCCATGGCTGCCATTTTCAAAGGGTACAGTTACTTTGATAATTGTTGTGGGCCTTTTAAATTTGGAACACACATATTTTATCGCTCGCATTTTATCTTCAGTTTTATTTTCCTTTTATTTGATGACGCTTAGCGCCACTCGTGGTATTTACCATGACGGTCTCTACTTCACATCTGCTGACACAACAGGCCTGCACAATAGTTTTTCTTCTTCCGAAAAAGCCATAGTCCATGCATGCATCACATGTCATACACATGCATATAGGGAATTAAAATCACAACAGGCCCGCACAAGATTTTCTTTTTCTTCTCAAAAAGCCTAAGGTCATGTATTAAGCATCACATGTCCTCACATGAACAACCATATAGAAAAATAAAATTATATTTAAATCCATGAGGGTGTTGAATTCTTATCCACCGGCGACGAACCGTGAGTATAGCTCGATGCCGCCTCTGGGTTTCGTCTCGGCGAAGCAAATTTTTATAAACCCAGTAGCTTGTAGAAGCAGTGCCCGAGAAGTCGTCGATGCAGACCAGAAGACGTTGATGGCCGTGGTCTGCCTCGGAGGAGGCAATAGCTGCCCTAGAGAAGAAAACACTGATAAGGGCCTATAGAAACTTCGAAGACCATGAAGGTTGACTGACTCCAGAAGGATGCACCTAAAACATAAAACGACGAGATCCTGAAAGACCTACCAAAAACACAACTTTACACACCCTCCGCTGGCGATTAGCATACCAACAGAACGGGAAAGAACAGGGGAGCACATTATTTCTACACTAGAGCACGACTATCGCCTTGCCGCCCAAACTAAACTCATAAAACTCCTTAAAAATACCTAGGAACAAGAAATCAACCATGTAGTTGAACGACATGTTCGAGTCTAATGCCGAGCTCGTTGTCGTCCAGGACCATGCACCGACTCCCTCTTCTCTGGTGACCTAGCCAGGCCAGTGAATTCACTATTGAAGATCATCGCGCTGGATCACCAACGACTGCATCAAGTGCCTCCTAATGAAGACCGCCACCACAAGCAGTCCTGCCATGAGCAGGACTTATTGAAAATATAGCCTAACGACAATAAAATAATTATTTATTTTTCATGTTTGTAACTAATCTTTGTATTATTGTTCTATAATTGCAATGGTTTTTGAATATGAGGTTCAAGGGAGAACTTTGCATATGTGGAAACGTAAACATAAAAATGGTTCATAATCTCGTCTCTAAGATTAGATCATGTATTGCACGATGATCCGTTTTCCTGCTCATAGGACATTATTAAAGTATCAAGGATGTCGGCAACAATGAGAGCACATTGTTGATGGAACAATGGTGTTGGACATACCTAATTAATGATATACCACAAGATCACACTATCACTTTGTTATCAGCATAATCGTGTCAAGTGTTAATGTATGTTGACATCCTTAGACCATGAGAATGTTGTGCACCTTCATGCCGGATAGTTACTGTGGGGTTATCAAGCATTACCCGTAACAGGGTGATTATAACGACAACTTCCGGGTACATCGAAAACATATGTCTAGAAACTTGATAGTTCAAGATTTGGATTCACTCCTCCAACAATGGAGATATACTCTTCGGGCCCTCTCGGTATTAGGTTTCCATCATCGTCTAGCAAGACACAACGTGACATGATCACGGGGATACCGAAATATAGAAACAAAAAAAATAGAACAAAACCGATAGTGAGGATAACTTGATATTGTAATCAAGTTGTTTCTTCATGAGGATACCAACAAAAGTCTCACCTCGGGTTTTGTTATGTATGGCAAAGCAAAGCAAACTGTCTACACAAATAAAAGTGTGTTGGCTAAAAAATATTTGTGTATGTAGGAATCAATATGAGTGTTCAAATCCCGCTATTGATTATTAACCAGAAGGTTGCGAGTCATGTTTCATATTACCAAACTTGCAGGATCTCATGCTTAAGGATCATCGGTTTGTTGAGTACGAGGAGGTAATATGAGCATGATAGAAATTCACTGAAAAAGTGTTAGAGAGGGCGAAAGTGTTTCAGAGAGGATCTTAAAATTTTTCGGAGGGAACTAGATATGTTCTGGCGAAATCGAAAAAGTCTCAAAGTACCCTGGAAGGCACTGGAGTGTCCGGAAAGGTTCAAGAATAGTTGGTAACTTTCCAGAAGGTTCCGTAAATCCTAGTAGTCTACCCCCTGGCTTGTGGTGTCCTGACAGTGATTGTCCCGCATAAAGGTGCACAACATTCTCATGGTCTAAGGATCTCTTTCTCCAAAAGTTCAGGGGCTTCAAAAGTTTGGAAATCTGAAAATGTTCATGGACTTTTTTTGTTGCAAATTTGAAGAAGTTAATGATTTAGTTTTAAATGGACCTGAAACCCCCCAAAAGAACTAAATAAAAGAAATAGAGAAAATATAACCGGACGGAAAAAAATCACGCGCTGAACATGACCTTGACAAAACTAGTTAGTGAGCATAGTTGTAATCTTCCTTATACCCCTTGCATTGACCGGCCCACTAGTTTGTTGTGTGCACGCCATCTACGAAGGACATTATAGTTGCGTGAGAGTTATTTCTCGCTTATAGCAAGATGGAAGCTCCTCTCATGTCACCTGCAACGCGAGCAGGCCGGACCATTCGCCATGGACTCGCTTCACTCGTTGTAGCTTTTCTCCATTTGTTTCTTTGTTTTATCTTCTGTTCTTTTTATTTTTCACCGATTTCTTTTTTTCTTCGCTATAGTTTCAGCTTTATTTTGTTTTGTTTTCATCACGTTCCATTGTTTCTTTCTCAGTTTTCATATTTTTCATGTTTTTCACTTTTTTTGTTTTTCAATGATTTCTTTGTTTCGTTCCTTCTATTCGTTAATTTTCTTTTGTTTTGCAACGTTTTCCTTTGGTTTGTTTGTTTTCTTTTTCCGTTCAGTTTTCTTTCATTTCTTTCTTTAGTTTTATTGTTTTGTCTATTTTTAACGCATGTCTACATTTGTTTTCCACGCTGTATATTTTTCATACACGTGAAGAACGCTTTCTAAGTACAAGTTCAACAATTTTCAACAACATCATTGTTTTGGTATATGTTGGTTTCGTACACATTGCACATTTTTGGTATACATCTATTTCTTAATACTGGTTTAACATGTTTCACATATAAGTTTCACACTTTTTTTAAATATATATTTTGATGTGTAATCTTTTTGTACACACGCACATTTGTTTTATACATCTGATATATATACATGTTTATTATTTTCCAAATACATGATTAACATTTTTAAAACATATATTTTTGAATGTCTACCTTTTTCATGCAGATTATACATTTTTTATACGTTAGTGTTGAGTAACGTGATTGTTTAGGAAATATAGATAGATTAGAATTTGTTCCTGCCTTGACCTGTACGTCAAGATGATCATGTACTCCTATATATATATATATATATATATGCCCATGAGGCTCAAGCAATACAACAATTATTCCACCAATTCCTTTTTCTCTATCAACATGGTATCTCCCGCAAGTTTTTAGACCTAGCCGTCGCCCGCCGCTTTCGCACCGTGCGCCGCCCCTGGGGTGGTCGTCCTCCATGACCGTAGTCGCGGGCCGCGTCGCCCGTACCTAGGATTCGTCTGTCGGTCTTGTTGATCGGCTGCCTAAGAGAGTCTTTTTCCCGATCTCTTGATCCGGGTATTCTCTCTTTTTCCGGTCTCTTGGTCGTCGTTCTTCTTTTTTGGTTTTCTGATCTAAGATCGATTTGTGTCGCCCGCCGCCGCTGTCGACCACCGTGCCTCTACTTCGACATCGGCGCGATCAGGCCTCAACACCGATCCGTCGGCCTCACGCCATGCGGCGGCCCCTTCTGGCCGTCGACAGCGCGTCTTCCCATCGTCGTCCTGTACCGGGCGTCACTGCCCTTATCCGACCGGGATTGCTTCATCACCATCTGCCTCCGTCGTCGCTTCATAAGTACGCACACCAACTGCGTCGGGCCGGCTCCCGGCTCCGGCCGCGTCGGCCTCGTTGGCTTCACCGGGCCGGCCGTACCGGCCTCGCCGGATGCCTCTGGCCAACTGCTCGCTGTCGGCTGCGTCGGCTGCCTCTGACCGACTGCCTGCTGCGACAATCAGTTTCGTCGGCTTCCTCGGGCCGGCCATGTCGGCCTCGCCGGCTGCCTTGGGCCGGCTGCTAGCTGTCGCCTCCGTCGGCTGCCTCTGGCCGACTGCTGGCTCCGGCTGCAATCGTCATCGTCGGCTTCATCTAGACGGAGGGAGTATTATACATTATAAAAAACTCTTTACATACAACTTTCTAACAGTATTAATCAAGCATTTAAAATATGTTAAATTTGTATAAAGATGTTTCTAATGTATACAAAAATATACAATGTGTTTGAAAAAGTTGATCATGTATTTAAAAATGCTATCAAGCATCTGAAAAAAAAAATTAAACATCTACAAAATGGTAAAGGTATATAGATTTGTTTTCATATATACAAAAATATATAGAAAAAATATAAGGTCTACCAAAAAATGTTGATCATGTATTTAGAAAATATTAAACATGAATTTTATTGCAAAACATTTTATTTCTTAAACCGTGCGTCCAAATCTCGAACCGTGTTAACCGTTGGATTTCTCACATCGAGAACATCAAAACTAGATCTCATGTTGAAAGATTTTGACAAAAAAATCTCACAAAAAAACTGGAAGAGAAAACCGTGCCTCTTGCGGAATGAAAAAAGAAAAGAAAACGTGTTTCTTTTCTTAGTTTACGAGGTTAGTATGCTTTGTACGTTTTAGTATGTGCATTTTTCAGTACTTACTAGTTTAGTAGGTCTCGTCCGGTCATGCTCAGAAAGAAGCTTTCATCTTCATTTTCTCATAGCATGGACATGATCACAGTATGTTTGACATCATGGTACTGCAAGAGAGCTTTACGTACTTCAAAATAGCGGGGTCATAATTTTTGTGTCAGTGCAAGAATACCAGCATGTCAGCAGTTTGGATGAGGCGGTGATTATGATTATATTGAATGTCCACCACCACACACGTGTTATCATCTTACACCTTCACCCTCATTCCAGCTTTGCAGACTGTCCTTGTGTATGTAGGGCCGAAAACCCCTTCCTCTTGTTCTGCTCCTACACTCGCAACCGCGTCGGTTTGTGTCTCGCCTGGTTTGCACCTTGTAATTACTAAACCCTCATCTAATTAATAAAATGATATGCAATTTTTCATATTCCTAAATAATAACCTTCAGTATATATGATATTCTCCACACAAAATTGTTGGGGAACGCGACAGAAAACAAAAAAATTCTGATCTACGAGCACACCCACGATCACTATGGAGACTGCATACAAGGCTCGATCTTTTCGTTACCGACTCGTAGCGAACCAGAAGTAGAGTCGATGACGATCGGTGGTACAGATCCCCGCAGCTAGGATTTACAACCTCCCAACCGCGAGGATGTACTCCCTCGTCTGCCCCTCGGACAGCCCTCCGGGAGGCGGTCGGACAGCCCTCGGGAGGACCATCAAAAACCGAAAGGTCAATCGGACACCCCTTCGAGAGGACCCTCAAAACTCGAACAGTTACTCGGATAGCCCTTCAGGAGGTACTACTGAACTAAGACCGAAACTACGATCTCTATACAGAGTTGCACACATACGATGTCATCTATCCGACAGGGCTTTGCAGTCTAGAACTAGTTCCCACGAGAACCTAGACAACCTTTCGGCTCTACGAAACTATTTTGCTGGGAGGGAGAGAGAAAGCCAGATCATGCATGGCATGTGTGTGTGAGAAAGAGTGAGTGTGGAGAGTGCATCTCCACCTCTATTTATAGGAAAACTCAAGGGGTGGGGTGGCACTTGAAATACCCAAAACCCCCATGAAAGTGGCCCTTAACAAGGGCATAAAGGGAAAGCGAATGGGTGCCCTTATCCTTCCATATCACCCCCTCAAGAAATTTTGTGGAAGCTCAACTTTCAACCATAACCATAAATGCATTTTCAGTATTCATCAAAAACATTTTTCTGCGTCTGAATAATCCGAAACTTTTTTTGTAGGCCTACAACATTTCCAGTACCCACTAAAATAATTTTGGACGCGTTCCGAAACATTTTCAAATCAATTATTTTCATTTCTGAAAAGAAACCAAAGCGGTTCCGGCAGTCCGGAACATTTCCGTTTTTTCTCTCTGAAAATCTCACAAGTTGCCACAACAATTCTAGTACACTCCAATAATTTCCACGCGTGTGCCGAAACCAATTTGACTTAATGGTATACTCCGAAAGAACTTTTCGGTTTTGCCGAAACACTTCCGGTGTTCTCTTTCCCCGGAACTCTTCCGTTGTCCCCGAAACTTTTCCGGTGATTTTTTCTCAGACTCCCTGTCTAGTATTCAGCAGATAGATGACCCTTAAGCATGTGACCCTATAGGTTCGGTGAAGTATAGACATGACCAGAACACTTTCCGAGCAATGATCAACATCGGAGCCGTGGAAACCCATATTGACCAACTATACCCACATGAATAAATATTCGAGCGAACCTCCAGTTTCCATGTGCTATTCCTTTTACTTCGCAATATGTTACAAACACCAGAGGTCAGACTTGTCGGCATCCCCGTGAATCAACACTTGTCCACTATGCCAGTTACCTCATTACCGATTTTGTTCTCTTTTCTCGTTTCTGTGTTTCGGCATCCATGTGATCAAATCACAATGTGTGTGGCCAGATGATGATGGATACCGTAACACCGAGAGGCCCCAAACAATATATCTCCATTGTCAGAGGAGCAAATCCCAATCTCGAGCTACCAAGTTACTTGTCATAGTTTTCCGTGAACCCGTAAACAGTCGTAATAGCCACCCTGTTACAGATGATGTTTAACAAACCCCAAAGTTCACGAAACAAGTATGAAGGAACTCGATACTCTCATGGTCTAAGGAATTATGCAAACGTTAATTTTCTTAGTGTTTATTAACCCCTAACTTGTGACGAATGTATCTCATGGCATAACATCAAGTGGGTCGATTCAACACAAGTGTTCTACTAACATTGTGCCCTCAAAGTTGCTGGCATAGTCATGCCCATGATTAGGAAAACAGAACCATCATGCAACACTTGAGCTAGTCTTAGAGGCTAGACTAGGAATACTTTTTACCGTTTATTATTCCACACGTGCATACGAGTCTTCCTCCGAGCGTCGTGCTTATTGTAGACTCGAGAACCATAGCAGTTATAGCATGGAACATAAACATAATTATGAACATGGAGATAAACAATAACATTTATTATTGCCTCTCGGGCATATCTCCTACAGAATCCCACTTGCAGTAGAGTCAATAATCTAGTCAATGCTAATGCACTTTACACCTATGGCATACCGGTGTAACAACTGTTTCGCTTGTGGTATAGCCTTCTGTCCAACATATCTGACAACTTCAGTTCCGTGTGTATCTTTTCATCTCCTCGCATTTTCACGTTTTCACAAAATTCATATTTTGTGTGGACTTGGCATTGTATACATGTGAATTACTGGTCGAACCTTGATTCCTCAAACTAAGCTATGGAGCATCTATCTGCAATAGTGTCCCATTGACCAAAGCCATCTTGGAGCCATACTAAGGGTGTGTTCAGTTGGGGGACCAAGTGGAATGTCATGGAATCATTCCATTCCCTAGGAATGGAATGGTTCCATGTTGGTGTTTGGTCAGAATGGAATAAGGTAGGATGGAATGGTTCTTAGGAGAAGAACGAACCCCCCTCTCCCCACGGTGCACACAAACCAAGCGGCGGTGGCGACACACACGGACGAGCGGCGGCAGGGACGCATGCGGACAAGCAGCAGCGGCCGCGCATGCGAGCGAGTAGCTGCAACGACGGCGGGGCACATGGACGAGCGCGGCAACAACACACGCTGACGAGCTGTGGCGGCCACGCACACGGGCGAGCAGCTGCAGCGATGGCGGCACATGCGAACGAGTAGCGGCGGCGACTCACAGACATGAGCAGCGGGGGAGGGAAGGAATGAACAGGAGGAGGAGATGCAACCGGTTCCGCGTGGTCCGCTCGATTTGGAGAGCCATTCGGAACAACATATCAAGGGTGTTAGGGCATATTTATCCCTAAGTGATTTGGGTGATTGATGATAGTACCTCAACGGACTAATCGTGTGCATTGAGCATTTTAGATAATTCATGACAAAGGCACAAGGCGTTTCGGCTCCCCTTCGTGGATTAGAAGCATGGTGGCTTCTACGGTTCTCTTTGGTGGTTTTGAGTCATAGGAACGCCGTACTATTAAGAGGGGATCCGTGTCGAAAAGGTTGGCTGGAATCAAACTCTCACGCGCACATTTTATCTCCACCGCTTTTCCCTTGTTGCTATGGAGCCCCCCTTGTTCTTTCTCTCTCTCTCTTGGCAAATAGGCTCTACGGTAGTACCGCTAGAGGTGAGCGGTAGTACCGCTTACCGCCCCCTGGCTAGCGGTAGTACCGCTCCAAGAATGTAGTACCGCTCTCGTAGCGGTTGTGCTACATCGGACCTTCTGCGAAGACTTTCTCAGTGGTGGTAGGCCCGGTAGTAGCTCTTGCACTACCTTGGGTAAAGCGGTAGTACCGCTCTAGTCCTAGCGGTAGTACCGCTACCCCTGAGCGGTAGTACCGCTGTGCTCATACAGTAAGTGGGAGTAACGGTTGGTTTTGTTCCCCAACTATATAAGGGGTTCTTCCACTCCGTGAACCCTACCTTTGACCCTCCAAGACTCCATTGTTGCTCCCTAAGCTCATATGTGCCTGATCTCTCTCCTTAGCCAAAAAAACTTGTTGATTTCCTAGGGATTGGTTGAGAAGGCCAAGATCTACACCTCCAGCAAGAGAAAATTGATTCCCCCACTAATCCCTTGCGGATCTTGTTACTCTTGGGTGTTTGAGCACCCTAGATGGTTGAGGTCACCTCGGAGCCACATTCCATTTTGGTGAAGCTCTGTGGTCTTGTTGGGAGCCTCTAAGCTTTGTGTGGAGATAGCCCCAACCTTGTTTGTAAAGGTTCGATCGCCGCCTTCAAGGGCACCTATAGTGGAATCACAGCACCTTGCATTGTGTGAGGGCGTGAGGAGAATACGGTGGCCCTAGTGGTTTATTGGGGAACATTGTGCCTCCACACCACTCCAACGGAGACATATTTCCTGTCAAAGGGAAGGAACTTCGATAACACATCCTCGTCTTCATCGGTTCCACTTGTGGTTATCTCTAACCTTTACATTGTGTATGTTATTGTTGTAGAGTATTTCTTACTTGCTTTAGTGGTTATAGTTGGTAGCATCATATAGGTTGCTCACCTAGTTGTCTTTTTAGAGAACCTTTATGTTGCTAACCCTAACTTGTTAAGAATAGCTAAAAATTGGTAGTTGCCTATTCACCCCCCTCTAGTCAACCATATTGATCCTTTCAATTGGTATCAGAGCCACGTCTCTTTATTAAGGGTTTCACCATCCGAAGAGTATGGATGATGATGAGGGAGGAGTCCATGGACAACCCGAGGCCATGGCCTTGACTTCGGTCACAAGGGACGATTTGAATGCGGCTATGGCCAACCTCAGGACGTCCTTGACAAACAAAGTCAAGACCGTGCTTAAAGAGTTAATTGAGGGGATTAAAAGTTCTCCCGAACCGGCGTTGGTGGCTAAACCCGCCAACACGGATTCAGAGGCCAATTCCTCCAAGGAAGCTAACTGGGTGTTTTCCATTAAGTCTCATTTGAATCACAGCTCAACACATTTATGGAGAATCGTTGAGCAAGTATACTACCCGCATGACCCAAGAACTCTCACTCCAAGAGAAGAAGCGGACAATCAATATAATCACTCCACATTATTCATTCTCCAGTCCGCAGTGCCTCCTGAAGATCTTCCTCACTTGCGCCCCTTCACTCTGGCTAAGGACTGTTGGGAGCACATTATGGTGATGTACAAGGGAAGCTCAAGCATTCAACGGTCCAACTATGAAGTGGTTCTTGATGAGGCCGATGAGTTTGTGATGAAGGAAGATGAGGACCCTCGAGATCTCTATCGAAGGGTGACTTCTATTGCTGTTTCCCTCAAGGATCATGGAAGCAAGGATGTGGATGACACATGGATCAAGCGCAAGTTTCTCAAGACTATCATGCCATTCAACAAAGCCATGTCATCCGTCATTCGCCAACGACCAGATTTCCACTCCTTGTCCTCGAGTGAGGTGTTAGAGGAATTCATTGCAATGTCAATCATGAACAAGACCGCTGATAATGCTCTTGCTCGCGTTCGGTCAAAGACAACTTCACCCAACCTTGCCTTAAAAGCAAAGGCTGCTTCTGAAGAACAAGAGGAGGAGGAGGAAGAGGAAGGCTGCCCTGAATACACTAAGTATGCTTATCAGGAGCACATGGCTCTTTCGTCAAGGCAATTCTGGGGCAACAAGAGAAAATCAAGGCCCAATTTCTCCAAGAATAACTCAAGTGGGTTCAAGACCAAGCAACGTGTGAGGACATGCTATAACTGCGGCAATGTGAGTCATTTCGTGGCAGAGTGTCCCTATGATAAGAGGGAAGACAACAGGGGCAAGCTCATTCGCAAAGACAAAGCCAAGTCTTTCGCAAAGAAGAACAACTTTGTCAAGAAACCCCATCCAAAGGGTATGGTGGCACTTGAAGAGTACCCCTCCAAAGATGATGACGATGATGGTATGGTGGCAACGGCTACTGTAGACATTGCCACCCCTCTCCCAAGGTATCTCTCTTCGGCGCCCCCAACGATAACCGCATCGCCAAGTGTCTTATGGCCAAAGGTATCGATCAGGTAACACCCAGCATTAAGACCACCATCACTACTGCTCCTTCATTGTTAAACCGTGTTGATGATAGTGATGTTGTGGAACTTAATGAGCATGATTTTGACAAATTTCTGTGTAAAATCAAAGGAGAATGAAAGAAGCACTTTGTTGCTCTTTTAGAACAACTGGGTGAGGCTAATGACCTCATCGAGTCTCATGAGGAGACTATCTCCGAGCTGCAAGGACATAGTCGTGACTATGCCGATGAGATTGCTAAATTATCTATTGCTCTAGAAAAAGAGTGCAGTCTTCGTTTGGCTCTTGTGGAGTCACACAACGATGGCTGTGCTAAAATACAAAAGGAGCTAGATCACAATATTGTCCTTACACGTGTGCTTAAGTCTGAAAAGGCTGCACTTGGGGTTGGCCATGACAGACTCAAGGAGGAGTTTGATACACTTGACAAGGCTCACAAGGTCTTGAAAGGTGCTCATTTCTCCCTGAAAGAGTCTCATGATCAACTCCAAGAAAATTTTACCAAGGAGATCTCTACCTGTCCTCCTTTTGTTATAATTGATAATGCTTGTACAACTAACCCTTGTTGTGAGCATGTACATCTTGTGGAGGAAAATGCTAAGTTGAAGGATCGACTTGAGAAGGGCCTTGTGTCATGCATCCAAGGCAAGAAGAACCTAAACGACCTTTTGAGTAATCAAAAGGGAGTTGTAGGAAAGGAGGGACTTGGACTTACATCCAAGTCGAAAAGTAAAAGGAAGAATAGGAACAAGCGATCTCCTACCCTGATGGACATCTTTGTCAAAGAGGGCGAAGGGACTCAGAAGGCGAACAGGAACAAGGTGGAGGATGGTATCGTCAAGAAGGGCAAAACCATTCCTACCAACACAGCCGACAAACTTAATCCATCTTATGTTTTATGTCGTGCTGGTGATGGGCATGTTTATGCTAGATTTGTTGGTTCTTACTATGAGTCCATTGAATGGGCTATTTGGGTTCCTAAGACCCTTGTTTCTAACATTAAAGGACCCATTCAAAAATGGATAACGAGAACCAAGCCTTGATCCATTGCAGGAGTTTTCTTCCGGTGGGGTGTCATGGTTGCTCGATAGTGGAGCAAAAAATCATATGAGCGGAAGCAAGGACTTAGTGGTGGACGTACATCCTTCCCCATCTATGCCCACCCATGTCTAATTTGCTGATGCTTCAACGTCCAAGGTATTGGGATTTGGTAAGGTGGTCATCTCTCAAGAGTTATCTATTGAGAAGGTCATGCTTGTTGAGTCCCTTGCTTACAATTTACTTTCTGTTTGTCAACTTGCAATTATGGGCTTTGCCACATTCTTTAATCTTGATACCGTGGTCCTTTTGTGGAGCAAGACTCTTAAAGTAGCCTATGTTGGATATGTCGAAAATGGTCTCTATGTGGTGAACTTTTCACAGCGACCCACTAAGACTGCGACTTGTCTAATGGCTAAAGTTGATGTGGGCTGGCTTTGGCATCGCCGACTAGCTCATGTCAATATGAGATCTTTGCAAAGTTTCCTCAAAGGGGACCATGTTCATGGACTAATGAATGTGAGTTTTGCCAGAGATCGTGCTTGCGGTGCCTGTATTGAAGGGAAGATTCACGAAACTGCTCATCGTCCAATGACTCTCATTTACACTAAGAGGCCTTTGGAGCTCCTTCATATGGATCTCTTTGTCCCTCCATCGTTTGATAGTCTTGGGGGCAGAAAGTACTGCTTGGTGATTGTTGATGATTACTCAAGATACACTTGGGTATATTTCTTCAAGAGGAAGAGTGAGACTCAACAAACCATCATCAACTTTGCTAATGAAGCTCAACATCAACATGAAGCAAAGATTTTGATGATTAGAAGTGACAATGGCATCAAGTTCCAGAACTACACCTTGGACGAGTTTCTTAGTGATGAGGGAATCAAGCATCAATATTCAGCACCATACACCCCTCAACAAAATGGTGTGGCGGAGAGGAAGAATCGGACGTTGATGGATGCGGCAAGAACAATGATGGCGGAATTCAAATCTCCGTATAACTTTTGGGCCAATATCATCAACACAGCATGTCATGCATCCAATCGGCTCTATATCCGTAAAGGCTTGAACAAGACCCCATATGAGATTCTCATCGGAAACAAACCCAATCTCAAGTACTTCCTGGTATTCGGGTGTAAGTGTTTCATTCTCAAGAAAGGTGCACGTTTAGCTAAATTTGATTCTAGAGCTCAAGAGGGCATATTTGTTGGTTATGCCATAAACTCTCATGCTTATCGTGTCCTCAACAAGTCCACCGGGCTCATAGAGGAAACGTGTAACATGGAGTTTGATGAAAATAATGGCTCCCAAGTGGAGCAATGTGGTCTTTGTGATGTAGGTGATGAAATTCCTCCCCAAGCCATAAGAAAAATGGGAATTTGTCAAATACTCCCCATTGACAAACCCCTTGTGGCCAAAGGAGAAGGACAATGCTCTACTCAAGTGGAGCCATCACCCTCGCAAGCCCCACACGCTTCCGATGAACAAAGAGAAAACCCTCAACCAGCTGAACAGGATCAAGGGCAAGATCAACCACTCGAAGATGGTGATGCACCACATGATGTCCAAGTGCTTACACAAGGTTCTGAATCTTCTCAAGATCAAGATCAAGATCAAGTGCAGCTACAAGATCAAGATCAAGATCAAGAGCAGCCACAAGATCAAGAACAAACCAATGAACCTGCTCAAGACGAAAATCAAGTTGATCAGGATGTTGCTTCTCAATTTCCTTCTGCAGCACCTAAGAGGGGTCGCGGTGCCAAGGAAGGATCACAACTCAAGGCCAAGCAACGTGATCAAGTTGATGCTCCCCAGTTATCAAGCGCAGAACTCTTGGAGCGTCGCGCATCCAAGATTGCATCCAAGCTGAGAGTCAAGTCACATCTTATGAAGAACATGCTTGGAAGTTTAAAAAGGGAGTATCCACTCATCAACAAATTTCAAATTATTGTAAGCCTCACGCGTTTGTTTCGTATTGTGAACCTCAACGGGTACATGAAGCGCTCGATGATGAGGATTGGCTTATGGCCATGCATGAAGAACTCAACAACTTCGAGCGTAATCAAGTCTAGAAATTAGTGCCAAGACCAAAGGAGGAACATAATGTCATCGGGACCAAATGGATCTTCAAAAACAAGCAAGATGCCAATGGGATTGTGGTTCGAAACAAGGCAAGATTGGTGGCTCAAGGCTACTCCCAAGTCGAGGGTATCGACTATGGTGAAACCTTTGCCCCTGTTGCTCGTCTAGAATCTATTCGCATGCTGCTTGCATTTGCCTCTCATCATGATTTCAAATTACAACAAATGGATGTGAAAAGTGCTTTTCTTAATGGTCCTTTAAATGAGTTGGTTTATGTCCAACAACCCCTGGGATTCGAACACCCCAAGCTCCCCAATCATGTATACAAACTTAATAAGGCACTCTATGGCCTTAAACAAGCCCCACATGCGTGGTATGAGTACCTTACCGAGTCGTTACAAGATCGTGGGTTTGAAATTGGGAAGATTGATCCCACTCTTTTTACCAAGAAGGTCAAAGGGGATTTGTTCATATGCCAACTATATGTTGATGATATCATTTTTGGTTCCCCTAACGAATCTTTCAATGAAGAATTTGCTGCACTACTGACCGAGAAATTTGAGATGTCAATGATGGGTGAGTTGAAGTTCTTCCTCGGGTTCGAGATTAAACAAGGTTTAGAAGGGACCTTCATCAAACAAGCCAAGTACACCCAAGACATGCTCAAGAGGTTCGAGCTAGAGGACGTCAAGCCGGTCAAGTTTCCCATGCCATCCAGATGCAAGCTTGACAGTGATCCCAATGGTAAAGCAGTGGATCAAAAGGTATATCGCTCCATGATTGGATCCCTCATTTACCTTTGTGCACGGATATCATGTTGAGTGTAGGGATTTGTGCACGGTTTCAATCTGCACCAAAGGAAAGACATTGTATGGCTGTCAAACGAATCTTTCGATATTTGGCCCATACCCCAAACTTTGGCCTATGGTATCCCAAAGGAGCAAACTTCAACCTAGTAGGCTATTCTGACTCAGATTGGGCGGGAGATTGTGTGGAGAGGAAGTCAACTTCTGGAGGATGTCAATTTCGTGGTCGTTCCCTGGTAAGTTGGTCTTCAAAGAAGCAGAACTGTGTCTCATTGTCTTCCACCGAAGCTGAGTATCTTGCAGCTGGGAGTTCTTGTTCACAGTTGCTATGGATGAGGCAAACTTTAAAGGATTACTGTGTCACTTGTGACAAAGTGCCTCTTCTATGTGACAATCAAAGTGCTATCAAGATTTCCCTCAATCCGGTGCAACATAGCAAGACCAAGCACATTGATATTCGTCATCACTTCATTCGTGAGCATATCAAGCATGGTGATATTGAGGTTCACTTCATCAACACTGAAGAGCAACTTGCAAATATTTTCACTAAGCCCCTAGATGAAGCAAGGTTCCGGGAGTTAAGGCATGAGCTAAATATCATTGATTCAAGTAATGTGGATTGAAACTAGGCACTCTGCACCTCATTCCGCATTATATCTAGTTCTAGGTGTAGTCATGGACATAGGGGGAGTGTTGTTCTCTCAATGAACTTTCCCTCCCCCCATTATGCATAAAGCGATCAAGTCTTTCACATCGGCCATTATTGATGGCACTTGTGCTTCAAAGATGAGCATTGGTTATGAACCCAAGGATAATTCTTCGCGTTGTCATACCTTTTGTCTCAAACATAGGTGGCTCCAGCCACCGCCCCCTCCCCCTTCCTCCCCAGATAAAGGAAGGTTATAATGTGGCTAGTCTGTATATTTTGCTTGTGATTTTTCTCCCATACTGACTAGTCTGTGCCTATGATGATTTCTCATTGTTCTGGCAAGTTCTGAATCTCTATGTGTTCTCTGGAGCGGTACTACCGTTCAGAGGAAGCGGTACTACCGCCAGGGGGAGCGGTGCTACCGCCCGGGTAGCGGTACTACCGCTATGACCCAAGCGGTACTACCGCGATGACCAACACGGTACTACCGCTGGCTAGGGTTAGGTTGGCTTGATTCTGCATCTTTGTCAGGGGGAGCGGTACTACCGCTCATGACGTGAGAAATACTACCGCCAGCCCAGCGGTACTACTGCTCTGGCCCGAGCGGTACTACTGCTCTGGCCCGAGCGGTACTACCGCCCTACCCGTGACCTAGGGGGTATATAAAGGGAGGGGGCCATTTTTTCTGCCCCATTTCCTTCTTCTTCGTGGAGCTCTCTCTCTATCCCGAAATTCCCAGATCTAATCTTCCTCCGCGTAGCTTCTCCTCCCTTTCCAGTTGGAGGGATTGCTCCCCCTCCTCCTTCCTCCTTCGGGTGCTATGGATTCCGGTACAACTCCTCTCCTTCCTCTCTTGGGTGGTGTTCTTGCTTCTAGAGTTAGGAGCTTGATGTACTAGATTCATGGTTATGATGTATGCTTTGTTTTTGGATGGAATGGAGGAGGAATCTTAGGAGATTTTAGGTACATTGTTTTTTACTTGAATCAATCTGACATGCCCTAGAGTTCTACATGTTTTAAAATCTGTTGGTTCTTGTCAAAATTGCTATGGATATAGTTTAGATGTGGATCCCATCTAGAAATCCAGCCCTGCGTGGTACTACCGCTGGGGGGCAGCGGTACTACCGCTTGCCTGGCAGTACTACCGTTGGGGGCTAGCGGTACTACCGCTGTGCCATATATGGTTGTTTCTCTTTGATGTCTTGTGCTTCTTCTTATGTGTTTTGGACCTTGTCATGACTCTTTTTGCCGCCTTTTCTGCGTGCTTGTGTTGTGTGTCGCAGGTGGTGGTTCCTGTCATTCTAACCCGATCCGTGACACCCAGTCGAAGAGGTTTCGCAATCCTGACATCCCAGAAGGTTCACAAAGTTCTAATCCCAATCCTCCAAAGCGCCACTTCAAGAAGACTGCCTCGAAGGAAAAGGAGGCCAACATTGACTACAACACTATTCCTCCTAAAGATTTTATGCGGTGTCGTGGGAGCAATCCTTATATCAATGAGAGAGTTTAGCTCAGAGGCTGTGATTTGTTCTGGACAAAGCAGCAAGCCCTCATATATCAAGATGTGATCCTGTCCTTCAAGAAGATCTATGTCTCTGTGCAGTGGATTGATCTCCATCATCTCCAGAGGTATCCTGATTATTTTGGAGAGGCCCTCTTTTTGATTGAGCAACTTGGTATTGAGAACGTCATCACCTTCCATCATGACTTCGATCCGAAGATTGTGGCCCAGTTCTATGTCACTGTCCATTTTCATAGTGATGAGGTTCGCACTATGACTTGGATGACGAATGGCGAGAGAATGTATGGAATTTGGGTAGAGTTCATGAAGCTTCTGAATGTGCCTGACGAGGGGCCGTGGACTGTTGTTGGCTTGCGCCCTCATGCCCAACCTGGTGCCACCCCCAAGAAGAAGCTGCAGCATCTCTATGTGAGGAAGAATGTGCTTCCCCCGCTCTTGGATATCATGCACCGGATCTTCTGCAACACGCTGTTTCCTCGTGTTGGCAACAAAGGTGAGGTTCATTCCTATTTGGTGGAAATGCTTCTGATGTGTGAGAAGGGAAGGACAAAGAACACTGGGCCACTCGACATATCTGATGTGATGTTCTGTGAGCTTAAGAGTTCGATCTCTCACCGTAAGGTCCCCATCTATGGGCCTTACTTGTTCTTTTTCATCAAGAAAAAGTGTGCAGAGTCCTTTCCGCAAGTGCCCTTTCCTGCTGGCTCTGGGTGTGTCAGCCATGATCCTATCAAGTTGTGCCATAAGGAGAAGTGGGCCAACACCTCAACTTCAAGTTCTGCTCAACACATGGAGACTCACAGGGAGACTGCTGCTGCCGAGGGAGGCCCTGCCTCGCATACCCGCTCCTCTGTTGTGCCATCTTGGGTCATGAAGCTGAAGGACAAGATGAAGACCCTCTTTTGAATGCAAGCCAAGGGACAGTATCAGACTCATGTGGCCCAAAAGGAGAACTGTCAGAGGCACAAGCATGTCTTGAGGATGCTTGATGTGCATATTTCGAGCGGCTCCGAGGAAATCATCACTCCAGAGGCTGACTGGATGCAGGCATGTGACTACCAGTGGGCTGAGTCTGATGCTGAGGAGGAGGCATATGACGAGGGCGCTGAGGAGGAGGAGGATGAGGAGGATGCAGATGCTACAGAAGAGTCTGATGCGGATGCCTGAGCTACCACATGTGTCCTAGGTGTCCTCTCTGCCCTTTTTGGTGTCTTGATGCCAAAGGGGGAGAGAGTGTAGGTATTTGATTTGCTTTATCGTTGCTTTGTTTTCTGAGGCTTTCCGTGCTGAACGTGGCTGGTTTTATCGTGTTGGATTACTTATCATGGTTGTGAGATTTTTTTTAATCATATGGTGTGAGACATATGCTATCCCTAAATTATCTTTATTATTATCTTCTTTATCTCCCTATATGATAGTTTGTGAGTTAATTATCTTGTGCCCCTATCTTCATGCTCACATGCTATACCTTGCTTCCTCACTTAATATTGTATCAGGTCATTTCAAGGAGTATTAGCATATGATTTCTAGGAGGAGCCTTCTCCTTGGACTAAGTGCACTACTGTTCATAGCACTAACCTAAATCATGCACTCATGCAGGGGGAGCCAGTCCCTAGATCATAGACTCTGGGTTTGCAGTTGTATTCAATATACTTTCCGTTTGTGCAAATCCGGTATTGTCATCAATTCACCAAAAAGGGGGAGATTGTTAGGGCATATTTATCCCTAAGTGATTTTGGTGATTGATGACAGTACCTCAACGGACTAATCATGTGCATTGAGCATTTCAGATAATTCATGACAAAGGTACAAGACGTTTCGGCTCCCCTCCATGGATTAGAAGCACGGTGGCTTCTACGGTTATCTTTGGTGGTTTTGAGTCGTAGGAACGCCGTACTATTAAGAGGGGATCCGTGTCGGAAAGGTTGGGTGGAATCAAACTCTCACGCGCACATTTTATCTCCACCGCTTTTCCCTTGCTGCTATGGAGCTCCCCCTTGTTCTTTCTCTCTCTCTCTCTTGGCAAAAAGGCTCTAGCGGTAGTACCGCTAGAGGTAAGCGGTAGTACCACTAGCATAGCGGTAGTACTGCTAGTAAGCGGTAGTACCGCCCCTGGCTAGCGGTAGTACCGCTCCAAGACTGTAGTACCGCTCTCGTAGCAGTTATGCTACGTCAGACTTTTTGCGAAGACTTTCTCAGCGGTGGTAGGCCCGGTAGTAGCTCTTGCACTACCTTGGGTAAAGCGGTAGTACCGCTCTAGTCCTAGCGATAGTACTGCTGGGCTTGTGGTAGTACCGCTGGGGGCAGCGGTAGTACCGCTACCCCTTAGCGGTAGTACCGCTCTGCTTGTGCAATAAGTGGGAGTAATGGTTGGTTTTGTTCCCCCACTATATAAAGGGTTCTTCCACTCCGTGAACCCTACCTTTGACCCTCCAAGACTCCATTTTTGCTCCCTAAGCTCATATGTGCCTCATCTCTCTCCCTAGCCAGTCAAACTTGTTGATTTCCTAGTGATTGGTTGAGAAGGCCAAGATTTACACTTCCCCCAAGAGAAAATTGATTCCCCCCACTAATCCCTTGCGGATCTTGTTACTCTTGGGTGTTTGAGCACCCTAGACGGTTGAGATCACCTCGGAGCCACATTCCATTGTGGTGAAGCTCCGTGGTCTTGTTGGGAACCTCCAAGCTTTGTGTGGAGATAGCCCCAACCTTGTTTGTAAAGGTTCGGTCGCTGCCTTCAAGGGCACCTATAGTGGAATCACGGCACCTTGCATTGTGTGAGGGTGTGAGGAGAATACTGTGGCCCTAGTGGCTTATTGGGGAGCATTGTGCCTCCACACCGCTCCAACGGAGACGTACTTCCTGTCAAAGGGAAGGAACTTCGGTAACACATCCTCGTCTTCATCGGTTCCACTTGTGGTTGATGACCCACAAGTATAGGGGATCAATCGTCGTCCTTTTCATAATTAAGAGTGTCGAACCCAATGAGGAGCAGAAGGATCTGACAAGTGGTTTTCAGCAAGGAAAAATCTGCAAGCACTGAAATTGTCGGTAACAAGTGATTGTGTGGTGAGATGATTCGTAGCAAGAAACAAGTAACAAAAGTAGCAACGGTGCAGCAAAGTGTACCAATCCCTTTTGTAGCAAGGGACAAGCCTGAACAAAGTCTTATAGGAGGAAAAACGCTCCCGAGGACACACGAGAATTTTTGTCATGTAGTTTCATCATGTTCATATGATTCACGTTCGTTACTTTGATAGTTTGATATGTGGGTGGACCGGCGCTTCGGTACTGCCCTTACTCGGACAAGCATCCCACTTATGATTAACCCCTCTCGCAAGCATCCGCAATTACGAAAGAAGAATTAATACAAAGTCTAACCATAGCATTAAACTAGTGGATCCAAATCAGCCCCTTACGAAGTAACACATAAACTAGGGTTTAAGCTTCTGTCACTCTAGCAACCCATCATCTACTTACTAGTTCCCAATGCCTTCCTCTAGGCCCAAATAATGGTGAAGTGTTATGTAGTCGACGTTCACATAACACCACTAGAGGAAAAACAACATACAACATATAATAATACCGAACGAATACCAAACTCACATGACTATTATTAGCATGACTTATCCCATGTCCTCAGGAACAAAAGTAACTACTCACAAAGCATAATCATAATCATGATCAGAGGTGTAATGAGTATCATCAAGGATCTGAACATGAACTCTTCCACCAAGTAATCCAACTAGCATCAACTACAAAGAGTAATTAACACTACTAGCAACCTTACAAGTACCAATGGAGTCGCGAGACGGAGATTGGTTACAAGTGATGAACTAGGGTTTTGAGATGAGATGGTGCTGATGAAGATTTTGATGGAGATGAGTCCCCTCCGTCGAGAGGAGTTTTGGTGATGACGATGGCGACGATTTCCCCCTCCGGGAGGGAAGTTTCCTCGGCAGGATCGTCCTGCCGGAGCTCTAGATTGGTTCTGCTCAAGTTCCGCCTCGTGGCGGCGGCAAAACCACGAAAAAGCTCCGTTCTGATTTTTTTTCTGGACGAAACTCTCCATGTAGAAAAAGAGGGGGGCCAGTGGGCCAGTGGGCTGCCCACAAGCCCCCATGGCGCGGCCTAGGGGGGTGGCCGCGCCGTGCAGGCTTGTGGGCACCCCCT
The DNA here is from genome assembly GCF_904849725.1 of Hordeum vulgare subsp. vulgare. Taxonomy (NCBI): domain Eukaryota; kingdom Viridiplantae; phylum Streptophyta; class Magnoliopsida; order Poales; family Poaceae; genus Hordeum; species Hordeum vulgare. Next base: position 49,841,592 of record NC_058520.1, on the reverse strand, counting down.
GGTGCCCCTCCGACACTTATTCGGCCCAGTATTTTTTATAAATTGGGAAAAAAATCCCCGTTGATTTTCACGGCGTTTGGAGTTGCGTAGAATAGGTATCTCAACTTTGCTCCACTTTCAGGCCAGAATTCCAGTTGCCGGTATTCTCCCTCTTCATGTAAGCCTTGCAAAATAAGAGAGAAAAGGCATAAGAATAGTACCATGAAGTGAAATAACAGCCAAAGAAGCGATAAATATGAACATGAAAACATGATGCAAAATGGACGTATCAACTCCTCCAAGCTTAGACCTCGCTTGTCCTCAAGCGAAAGTCGAGCTCAATAAATATGTCCACATGTTTAGGGAGAGAGGTGTCGACAAAACAAGATACGAACATGCAGGCATCATGATCATGATCAGAACAACAATACCAACATATAATCTCTCATGCTAAAGTGATAATTCCTTCACAAAGTAAAGCATGGATCAAGAACCTTACCGAGAAGTAACAACCGAAAGCCTTTAGTCACTGAAGCAATTGCAGTTTATCACAACATCAGAAAGAGTCAAGTAAGAGCTTGTAAAGCAAATCCACATACTCAATCATTCTTTCGTTCTCTACAATTGCTACAACTCACGTGGTACTCATGAGATCAAAGTTTCAGCTGGACACAGAGAAAGATAGGGGCTTATAGTTTTGCCTCTCAACTGCTTACCTCAAAGGGTAATGTCAACAATAATAATTCATGAATACTTACCTCCAAGTTGACATATGAATATAGATCTTTCCCAAGCATGTGACGGTAGCCAAGACAAAGACAAAATAAGGAATTGGTGAACATCACCATGACTCTTTCAAGGGCAAAAAGTAAAGGTACAAGATAGGCCCTTCGCAGAGGGAAGCAGAGGTTGTCATGCGCTTTTGAGGTTTGGATGCGTGTCCTCTTAGTGCAGAGGAACGCCACTTTATATTGCCCCCTGTGATAAAGAACTTTATTATGCAGTCTGGCGCTTTCATGTCTTCCTCATCACAGGTTCGTATAACGCTTATTTTCCACACACTAATAGATCATACATATTAGAGAGCAATTTTTATTGCTTGCACCGATGACAACTTACTTGAGGGATCTTATTCAATCCATAGGTAGGTATGGTGGACACTCATGGCAAAACTGGTTTGATGGTTTATGGATGCACAAGTAGTATCTCTACTTAGTGTGGGAGGTTTGGCTATTGTGAGGTGGAAGCAATCGTCACATGCTAAGGGATCTCTAATCATATATCATTGTTCTGAGCCAAGAAAACACAATTCATTATGTTGTCTTCCCTGTCCAACATCTACTTCTAGGCATGCAATAGTTTAGTGAGTGTTCACAATCATAGATGGTGTCAGAGATGATATATTTGTATGTGAGCCTCTCCTTCCTTATCACTTCCTATTAATTGCAACAATGACCAAGGTCTACATTTGCCTACCCTCAACAAGTTTCAATCCTCATTCTTTTTATATGTGAAGCCATCACTTCCCATAATATCACTACATGATCCTTCATGCTTTTGTTCTATTTTCACTCTTTTGATCATGGCAAGAGGCAAAGCCCTCTAACTAAGACACTCTTTATTATATGTCTCACGAGCAAGAACACGTCGGGGGTGACACAAGGCAAAACTCAAGACTAAAACACTAAAACTTTTAAACTACTAGAGAAAGAGAAAACTGAAAAGGAAAACTAAAACAAAGGTAAAGGCAAAAGATGTGATGGTGATACGATACCAGGGCAACTCCGCCAAGCTTGGCACAAGCCAAGGGGATTGCCCATACCAATGCTCAGTTGTCTTCCTTTGGTGGTGATGGTGGAGTAGTTGTTGCAATCTTTGACTCCAAGAGGGCCATTAATCTTTGATTTATACCTTGGAGATCTGCGATATGTTTTTCCAGCAAAACAACTTCACGAGTGAGACAAGTATTGCGAGCACGAGTTGTTTCACAAAACCTCAAGACTTCAATCAAGGATGGAGACAGTAGGTGGAGGTAGGGTTGGAGGAAATACACTCCTTCAACTTCTTCCTTGTTGAGAACAGATTGCACTTCATCCCATGCGTGATCCTTCTCCTTGGCTTTGCCCTTGTTTTCTTTAGGTAGCCTCTCTCTAGCCTCCATGACCTCCATCCTTTTCAGATCAGCATGAACTTCCCCATAGATATGACGGAGGTTGTTCTCCCCCACAGATTCCTGGGCCGACATCTTGACCTAGATCTGCGGCAGAAAACAGGCTCGAAATGAAAGACATAAGAAATCTGCGTGATGTAGAGGTCATACCAAACGGAAGTATATATAATGATTTTTTCCAGACCAGAAGGAGTCCCCTGCACGAAAACAGGGTCCGGGAGGCGCACGAGGTGGCCACAAGCCCTCACGGCGTGGACCGGGGGTGGGCCCGCCCCGTGCAGGCTTGTCGCCTCCTCGTGCACTTTCCGGACTACTTCAATTTTTGTATTTTTTCAAATACTCCAAAATGGAGAAAATTTCCTATTGGAAAAGTTTTGGACTCTGTTTTCTTACCGAATCACATACCTCTTCGTTTTCGGAGTCTGAAACAGGCTAATAAATGTCCCTTAGGTATTCTTCCGGAGTTATGGTATTGATGATATTGCTTTCAACATTTATGGGAGTACCTGAGATATAATGCTTGATTCTCTGCCCATTTACCACTCTCGGACAATTACCTTCCGTGTTGTTGATCTTGATAGCACCGGAATGATATACTTCCTCAACAACATAGGGACCTTCCCATTTAGAGAGAAGCTTGCCTGCAAAGAATCTTAAACGAGAGTTATATAGCAAGACATAATCACCTACATTGAACTCACGCTTTTGTATCCTCTTATCATGCCACCTCTTAACTTTCTCTTTGAAAAGCTTGGCATTCTCATATGCTTGAGTTCTCCACTCATCAAGCGAGCTAATGTCAAATAACCTCTTCTCACCGGCAAGTTTGAAATCAAATTTGAGCTCTTTGATTGCCCAATAAGCTTTATGCTCTAGCTCAAGAGGTAAGTGACATGCTTTCCCATACACCATTTTGTACGGAGACATGCCCATGGGATTCTTATAGGCAGTTCTATAAGCCCACAGTGCAACATCGAGCTTCTTAGACCAATTCTTTCTAGACCTGTTGACAGTGTTTTGCAAAATTAGTTTAATCTCTCTGTTGCTTAGGTCTACTTGACCACTGGACTGAGGGTGATAGGGAGACGCAATTCTATGGTTGACATCGTACATAGCAAGCGTTTTACGGAAATCACCATGAATGAAGTGTGAACCACCGTCGGTCATTAGATATCTAGGGACTCCAAATCTAGGGAAGCAAACTTCTTTCAACATCATGATAGAGGTGTTGTGATCAGCACTACTAGTGGGGATAGCTTCTACCCACTTAGTGATGTAATCAACAACAACTAAGATATGCGTATACCCGTTGGACTTTGGAAAAGGTCCCATATAATCAAAGCCCCAGACATCAAATGGTTCAATGACAAGTGAATAGTTCATAGGCATTTCCTGACGTTTGCTAATATTACCTATTCTTTGACATTCGTCACAAGACAAGACAAACTTATGGGCATCCTTGAAGAGAGTGGGCCAATAGAAACCTGATTGCAATACCTTGTGTGCAGTTCTATCTCCCGCATGGTGCCCTCCGTAGGCCTCGGAGTGACACTTCTGTAGGATCTGTCCCTGTTCATGTTCAGGTACACAACATCTAATAACACCATCTACTCCTTCCTTATAAAGGTGAGGGTCATCCCAAAAGTAGTATCTCAAGTCAAAGAAGAACTTCTTCTTTTGCTGGTATGTGAAACTAGGTGGTATATATTTGGCAACGATATAGTTCGCATAATCAGCATACCATGGTGCACTACGTGAAGCATTGATGACATTCAGTTGCTCATCGGGAAAGCTACCATCAATAGGTTGTGGGTCATCAAGAACGTTCTCCAACCTAGACAAGTTATCTGCTATTGGGTTATCAGCACCCTTTCTGTCGACAACGTGCAAATCAAATTCTTGTAGCAAGAGAACCCATCTGATAAGTCTAGGTTTAGCATCCTTATTCTCCATGAGGTACTTAATAGCAGCATGATCAGTGTGAATAGTGACTTTGGAGTCAACTATGTAAGACCTGAACTTTTCACATGCAAACACGACTGCTAAAAATTCCTTCTCCGTAGTAGCATAGTTTCTCTAGGCACTATCTAGAGTTTTACTAGCATAGTGAATAACATTCAACTTCTTATCAACTCTTTGCCCAAGAACAACACCAACAGTGTAATCGCTAGCATCACACATGATTTCAAAAGGCAAGTTCCAATCAGGTGGTTGAACAATAGGTGCAGTTATCAAAGCCCTCTTAAGTATTTCGAAGGCTTCCTCACAATCATCATCAAAAACAAAAGGAATATCCTTTTTCAAGAGATCGGTAAGAGGCCTAGAAATCTTAGAGAAGTCTTTGATGAACCTTCTATAGAAACCAGCATGACCAAGGAAACTTCTTATACCTCTGATATCTGTTGGGTATGGCATTTTCTCGATTGCATCAACCTTAGCCTTATCGACTTCAATACCTCTTTTAGAAATTTTATGTCCTAAGACGATGCCTTCGTTAACCATAAAGTGGCACTTCTCCGAATTCAAGACAAGATTGGTGTCTTTACATCTCTGTAAGACTCGATCAAGATTGCTCAGGCAATCATCAAAGGAAGACCCATAAACGGAGAAGTCATCCATGAAAACCTCGACAATCTTTTCACAAAAGTTAGAGAATATAGCCATCATACATCTTTGAAAGGTGGCATGTGCATTACATAAGCCAAAAGGCATACGTCTATAAGCAAAGGTACCGAAAGGGTAGGTGAAAGTGGTTTTCTCCTGATCAGATTGTGCGACTGGTATTTTGGGAGAAACTAGAATAACCGTCTAGAAAGTAGAAGTGTGTGTGTTTAGACAACCTTTCTAGCATTTGGTCGATAAAAGGAAGAGGGTAATGATCTTTCCTAGTGGCCTTATTCAACTTCCTAAAATCAATTACCATCCTATAGCCAGTAATAATCCTCTGTGGGATCAACTCATCCTTATCATTAGGGACAACGGTAATGCCTCCCTTCTTAGGAACGCAATGCACCGGACTCACCCAATCGCTATGAGCAACAGGATAGATAATACCCGCTTCCAAGAGCTTTAGTATTTCTTTTCTTACTATTTCTTTCATCTTAGGATTCAATCTCCTTTGATGATCAGCAACTGGTTTGAAGTCAGGATCAGTTTTGATCTTGTGCTAGCATAGAGTGGGACTAATGCCCTTAAGATCATCAAGAGTATATCCAATAGCAGCACGGTGCTTCCTCAGAGTTTTTAGTAGCTTCTTTTCTTCATGCTCTGAGAGGCTAGCACTAATAATAACAGGATATATCTCCTTTTCATCAAGATAGGCATACTTAAGAGTATCAGGCAACTGTTTAAGCTTGAACACAGGATCACCCTTTGGTGGAGGTGGATCCCCAAGCAGTTCAACAGGCAAGTTATTCTTAAGGATAGGATATTGTTCTAAGACAACTCTATCTATTTCATCCCTTTCATCCATATGCATATCATTTTCATGCTCAAGCAAGTATTGCTCTAAGGGATCAGTAGGGGGCACGGAAATAGAAGCTAAGGCAATAGTTTCATCCCTACTAGGCAACACCTTTTCATGAGGTTGTCTACCAAACTTAGAGAAATTGAACTCATGTGACACACCTTCAAAGCCAACAGTGACAGTTTGCTTCTCACAATCAATATGAGCATTGACAGTATTGAGAAAAGGTCTGCCAAATATGATGGGACAAAAACTATCTTGAGCGGTAGCAAGAACGAGGAAATCAGCAGGATACTTCGTTTTACCACACAAGACTTCAACATCCCTAACAATTCCCGCAGGGCAGATAGTATCTCTGTTGGCAAGCTGAATAGTGACATTTATAGGTTCTATCTCAACAGGTGCAATCTCATCTTTGACTTCATCGTATAAGTATTGAGGTATTACACTAACACTAGCACCCAAGTCACATAAACCATGATAACAGTGATCTCCTATCTTAACAGAAACCACAGGCATGCCAACAACAGACCTATGTTTGTCTCTAACGTGAGGTTTAGCAATTCTCGCAGCATCTTCACAAAAGTGAATATTATGTCCCTCAACTTCTTCAGACAGAAGATCTTTGATAATAGCAATGCTAGGTTCAACTCTAATTTGCTCAGGGGGTGTAGGTGTTCTAATATAGCCTCTACGTATCACAGTTGAAGCTTTAGAATGATCCTTTATCCTAACAGGGAAAGGTGGTTTCTCAATGTAAGCACTGGGAACCACATGATCATTATAGGCAATGACTCTCTCTTCAACTGGAGTGGGTTTAACTACACTGACTTCTAAAGGAGGATGAAATTGAAACCACTTCTCTTTGGGGAGATCAATATGATCAGCAAAGGATTGACACAATGAAGCTACTATCTCAGAGTGAAGTCCATACTTAGCGCTAAAATCACTAAAGGTATTTGTCTCAACAAAGGATTTAACGCAATCAAAAGTGAAATTTATACCTGACTCCTTACCTTATTCAAGCTCCCAATCTTCAGAGTTGCATTTAATTCTCTCCAATAAATTCCATTTGAAGTCAATATCTCTCTTCATAAAAGAACGGGTACAAGAAGTGTCAAGCATGGTGCGATCATCATGAGAAAGTCGAGCATAGAAGTTCTGAATGATAATTTCTCTCGAGAGCTCATGATTTGGGCATGAATATAGCATTGATTTAAGCCTCCCCCAAGCTTGAGTGATTCTTTCTCTGTCACGAGGCCAAAAATTGTAAATATAATTCCGATCACGATGTACTAAATGCATAGGATAAAACTTTTGATGAAATTCCAATTTCAACCGATTGTAGTCCCATGATCCAGTATCATCACATAGCCTATACCATGTCAATGCCTTATCCTTCAAAGATAAAGGGAAGACCTTCTTCTTGACATCATCCTCAGGCACACCTGCAAGCTTAAATAAACCACAAACTTCATCTACATAGATCAGATGCAAGTCTGGATGTGATGTTCCATCTCGTGTAAAAGGATTAGCCAGCAGTTTCTCAAGCATACCCGAAGGAAATTCAAAGCAAATATTTTCAGTAGGTGCAGAAAATTGAGGAGCAACTCTTTGTGCTTCCATTCGAGATGAAGATACCCCGAGCAAGCCCCTCAAAGGATTAGTATCCATAGTGACAAGTGACAACAAATTTCAGCACACTATATGAATGTTTCCTTACCAAGTTCCACTTACCAAAGGCGCTTCACTCCCCGGCAACGGTGCCAGAAAAGAGTCTTGATGACCCACAAGTATAGGGGATCAATCGTAGTCCTTTCAATAAGTAAGAGTGTCAAACCCAACGAGGAGCCGAAGGATCTGACAAGTGGTTTTCAGCAAGGAAAAATCTGCAAGCACTGAAATTGTCGGTAACAAGTGATTGTGTGGTGAGATGATTCGTAGCAAGCAACAAGTAACAAAAGTAGCAACGGTGCAGCAAAGTGGACCAATCCCTTTTGTAGCAAGGGACAAGTCTGAACAAAGTCTTATAGGAGGAAAAACGCTCCCGAGGACACACGGGAATTTCTGTCATGCTAGTTTCATCATGTTCATATGATTCACGTTCGTTACTTTGATAGTTTGATATGTGGGTGGACCGGCGCTTGGGTACTGCCCTTATTTGGACAAGCATCCCACTTATGATTAACCCCTCTCGCAAGCATCCTCAACTACGAAATAAGAATTAAGACAAAGTCTAATCATAGCATTAAACTAGTGGATCCAAATCAGCCCCTTACGAAGTAACGCATAAACTAGGGTTTAAGCTTCTGTCACTCTAGCAACCCATCATCTACTTACTACTTCCCAATGCCTTCCTCTAGGCCCAAATAATGGTGAAGTGTTATGTAGTCGACGTTCACATAACACCACTAGAGGAAAAACAACATACAACATATCAAAATATCGAACGAATACCAAATTCACATGACTATTATTAGCATGACTTATCCCATGTCCTCAGGAACAAAAGTAACTACTCACAAAGCATAATCATAATCATGATCAGAGGTGTAATGAGTAGCATCAAGGATCTGAACGTAAACTCTTCCACTAAGTAATCCAACTAGCATCAACTACAAAGAGTAATCAACACTACTAGCAACCTTACAAGTACCAATCGGAGTCGTGAGACGGAGATTGGTTACAAGTGATGAACTAGGGTTTGGAGATGAGATGGTGCTGATGAAGATGTTGATGGAGACGAGCCCCCTCCGATGAGAGGAGTGTTGGTGATGACGATGGCGACGATTTCCCCCTCGGGGGGGGGGGGGAGTTTCCCCGGCAGGATCGTCCTGTCGGAGCTCTAGATTGGTTTTTCTCAAGTTCTGCCTCGTGGCGGCGGCGAAACCACGAAAAAGCGCCCTTCTGATTTTTTTTCTGGACGAAACCCTCCATATAGCAAAAGAGGGGGCCAGTGGGCTGCGCACAAGCCCCCATGGCGCGGCCTCGGGGGGGTGGCCGTGCCGTGCAGGCTTGTGGGCACCCCCTGGTGCCCCTCCGACACTTCTTCGGCCTAGTATTTTTTATAAATTGGGGAAAAAATCTCCGTTGATTTTCACGGTGTTTGGAGTTGCGCAGAATAGGTATCTCAACTTTGCTCCACTTCCAGGCCAGAATTCCAGTTGCCGGTATTCTCCCTCATCATGTAAACCTTGCAAAAATAAGAGAGAAAAGGCATAAGAATAGTACCGTGAAGTGAAATAACAGCCAAAGAAGCGATAAATATCAACATGAAAACATGATGCAAAATGGACGTATCAGTGGTTATCTCTAACCTTTACATTGTGTATGTTATTGTTGTAGAGTATTTCTTACTTGCTTTATCGGTTATAGTTGGTAGCGTCATATAGGTTGCTCAACTAGTTGTCTTTTTAGAGAACCTTTATGTTGCTAACTCTAACTTGTTAAGAATAGCTAAAAATTGGTAGTTGCCTATTCATCCCCCCTCTAGTCAACCATATCGATCCTTTCAAAGGGAATATGTCGTTCCCTGGAATCGACTGGTTCCGGTTCCTCTATCAATCTAAACACGTGAATGGGCCTTTGGGACAGAACCGACCCTTCCCGTTCCACTTGGTTCCCCCATCTGAACACACCCTAAGTTCATGAATGAACTATATGCTTCAACATCTTCTTTATCGCTTCTAAAGCATCAACGTACTTAACCTTTGTTATAGAATTCGCCACAGTAACTTATTTTGAACAATTCCAACTTACCGTGCCACCGTATTGTGTATTACACAAAACCTTATTTTAGATCAAAAATCACATGGAGCATTGATGAAGACTGTATCAATGTAATTACTTACAATGAGCACTTCATAATTTCTTCTTGCGAGAAAACATGTCATTAGTGCTACTTTAGTACTCAATGAAAATTTTCACTTTTGTCCTATGATCAGTGCTTTGATCACTTTGGTTGTTGGAAATATGCCCTAGAGTAAATAATAAAGTGGTTATTATTATATTTCCTAGTTCATGATAATTGTCTAATATTCATGCTATAATTGTATTGATCGGAAATCGTAATACATGTGTGAATATATAGATCACAATGTATCCCTAGTGAGCCTCTAGTTGGCTAGCTCGTTGATCAATAGATGGTCATGGTTTCTTGACCATGGACATTGGATGTCACTGATAACGGGATCACATCATTGGGGAATGATGTGATGGACAAGACCCAATCCTAAGCATAGCACTAGATCATATTGTTCGTTTGCTAAAGCTTTTCTAATGTCAAGTATCATTTCCTTAGACCATGAGATTGTGCAACTCCCGGATACCGAAGGAGTGCTTTGGGTGTATCAAACGTCACAACGTAACTGGGTGATTATAAGCTGCACTACACGTATCTTCGAAAGTGTCTCTTGGGTTGGTACGAATCGAGACTGGGATTTGTCACTCCGTGTGACGGAGAGGTATCTCTGGGCCCACTCGGTCAAGTATTATGATACTGAGCTCAATGTGACTAAGGAGTTAGCCACAGGATGATGTGTTACGGAACGAGTAAAGAGACTTGCCGGTAACGATATTGAACAAGGTATAGGGATACCGACGATCGAATCTCGGGCAAGTATCATACCGGTAGACAAAGGGAGTTGTATACGGGGTTGATTGAATCCTCGACATTGTGGTTCATCCAATGAGATCATCGCGGAACATGTGGGAACCAACATGGATATCAAGACCCCGTTGTTGTTTATTGATCGGAGAGGTGTCTCGGTCATGTCTGCATGGTTTCCAAACCCATAGGGTCTACACGCTTAAGGTTCGATGATGCTACGGTTGTTATGAGAATAGTATACGTGGTTAACGAAGGTCATTCGGAGTCCCGGATGTCACGAGGAGTTCCAGAATGGTCCGGAGGTAAATATTCATATATAGGAAGTGGAGTTTCGATCGCCAGAAGTGTTTTGGGATTCTCGATAATGTACCGGGACCACCGGAAGGGTTCCGGGGGTCCACCGGGAGGGGCCACCAGCCCAAAGAGGCTATATGAGCCAAAAGTGGACGGGAACCAGCCCCTAGGTGGGCTGGTGCCCCACCCACCTAAGGCCCAAGGCGCACAAGGGAAAGAGGGGCCAACCCTAGGGTGTGGAAGGGCTTGCCTTGGGTGGCAAGCCACCCTAGGGCGCCACCTCCTCCTCCTCCTTGGCCGCCGCACCTCCTAGGGTTTCCCTAGGGGTGGCCGGCCCTCCTCCTCCTCCCTCCTATATATAGTGGAGGATTTTGGGGCTGCTACATGCAATTTTGAGCTCTCCCTCGGCGCAACCCTATCTCTCCTCGTCCTCGTCCTCCCGGTGCTTGGCGAAGCCCTGCCGGAGAACTACATAGCTCCACCGTCACCACGCCGTCGTGCTGCCGGATCTCTCCCTCAACCTCTCCTCTCTCCTTGCTGGATCAAGGCGTAGGAGACGTCATCGGGCTGCACGTGTGTTGAACATGGAGGCGCCGTTGTTCAACGCTTACATCGGAATCCATCGTGATCTGAATCGCTACGAGTACGACTCCATCAACCGCGTTCTTGTAACGCTTCCGCTTAGTGATCTTCAAAGGTATGAAGATGCTCTACACCTTTGCTCGTTGCTGGTTTCTCCTAGATAGATCCTTGTGAAGCGTAGGAATTGTTTTGAAATTACTACGTTCCCCAACAGTGGTATCACAGCCAGGTTCTATGTGTAGATTCTATGCACGAGTAGAACACAAAAGTTGCGGGCGATGATTTTGTTAATTTCTTGTTGTTACTAGACTTATCTTGATTCGGCGGCATCGTGGGATGAAGCGGCCCAGACCGACTTTACACGTACTCTTATGTGAGACTGATTCCACCGACCGACATGCACTTGATGCATAACGTGGCTAGCGGGTGTTTGTCTCTCCCACTTTAGTTGGATCGGATTTGATGAAGAGAGTCCTTATGAAGGGTTAATAGAATTGGCATATCAACGTTGTGGCTGTCACGTAGGTAAGAATCGTTCTTGCTAGAAACCCAAATCACCCACATAAAACTTGCAACAACAATTAGAGAACGTCTAACTTGTTTTTGCAGGGTATGCTATGTGATGTGATATGGCCAAAAGGATGTGATGTTACATATGTGATGTATGAGATTGATCATGTTCTTGTAATAGGATTCACGACTTGCATGTCGATGAGTATGACAACCGGCAGGAGCCATAGGAGTTGTCTTAATTTATTGTATGAGATGCAATGCCATGTGATTACTTTACTTTATCGCTAACCGTTAGCTGTAGTAGTAGAAGTAATAGTTGGCGAGACGACTTCGCAAAGACACAATGATGGAGATCATGATGATGGATATCATGGTGTCATGCCGGTGACAATGATGGTCTTGGTGCCCCGAATATGGAGATCAAAGGAGCAAGATGATATTGGCCATATCATGTCACTATATGATTGCATGTGATGTTTATCATGTTTTTCATCTTATTGCTTAGAATGACGGTAGTAAAGATAAGATGATCCCTCATTAAAAATTTGAGATAAGCGATACGTCCATTTTGCATCATGTTTTCATGTTGATATTTATCGCTTCTTGGGCTGTTATTTCACTTCACGGTACAATACTTATGCCTTTTCTCTCTTATTTTGCAAGGGTTGCATGAAGAGGGAGAATGCCGGCAGCTGGAATTCTGGCCTGAAAGTGGAGCAAGTTTGAGATACCTATTCTGCGCAACTCCAAACGCCGTAAAAATCAACGATGATTTTTTCCGGATTTAGCAAAAAATACTGGGCCGAAGAAGCGCCAGAGTGGCGCCAGCAGGTGGCCACAAACCTGCATGGCGCGGCCACCCCCCTAGCTGCGCCATGAGGGCTTGTGGGCAGCCTGCTGGCCCACTGGCCCCCCTCTTCTGCTATATAAAGGGTTTTGTACAGGAAAAAAAATCAGGGAGGAGCTTTTTCGTGGATTCGCCGCCGCCACGAGGCGAAACTTGAGCACAACCAATCTAGAGCTCCGGCAGGACGATCCTGCCGGGGAAACTTCCCTCCCGGAGGGGTGGTACGTCTCCGTCGTATCTACTTTTCCGAACTCTTTTGCCCTTGTTTTGGACTCTAATTTGCATCATTTGAATGGAACTAACCCGAACTGACGCTGTTTTGAGCAGAATTACCATGGTGTTGTTTTTGTGCAGAACGAAAAAGTTCTCGGAATGTCCTGAAAATTTACGGAGATTTTTTCTAGAATAAAATAAAAATACCTGCGCAAAGATCCACCGGAGGGGGCGTGCGAGTGGGCCACAAGCCCACAGGCCGCGGCCACCCCCCTAGGCCGCGCCGTGCAGGCTTGTGAGGCCCACGTGGCACCACCGCCCCCAAACTCAGCTCTATATCTTCCGTCTTGCCCGGAAAAAAAATCAGAGAGAAGGTTTCATCGCGTTTTGCGATACGGAGGCGCCGCCACATCCTGTTCTTCATCTGGAGGGCAGATCTGGAGTCCGTTTCGGGCTCCAGAGAGGGGAAATCGTCGCCATCGTCATCATCAACCTTTCTCCATCGACAATTCCATGATGCTCTTCATCGTTCGTGAGTAATCTCATCGTAGGCTTGCTGGACGGTGATGAGTTGGATGAGATCTATCATGTAATCGAGTTAGTTTTTGACGGGGATTGATCCCTAGTATCCACTATGTTCTAGATTGATGTTGCTACTACTTGGCTATGCTTAATGCTTGTCACTAGGGCCCGAGTGCCATGATTTCAGATCTGAACCTATTATGTTGTTGCCAATATATGTGTGTTTTAGATCGCATCTTGCAAGTTGTAGTCACCTACTATGTGTTATAACCCGGCAACCCCGGAGTGACAATAGCCGGAACCACTCACGGAGATGACCATAGTATGAGGAGTTCATGTATTCACCGCGTGTTAATGCGTTGGTACGGTTCTTTATTAAAAGGAGAACCTTAATATCCCGTAGTTTCCATTAGGACCCCGCTGTCACGAGAGGGATGGACAATAGATGTCATGCAAGTTCTTTTCCCTAAGCACGTATGACTACATACGGAATACATGCCTACATTAGATTGACGAACGGGAGCTAGTTACTTATCTCTCCGTGTTATAGCTGTTACATTATGAATCACATCCGGCACACTCATCCATTAACGTCCACTGCCTATGAGTGTTTTATTACAGGTTCTCGCTACGTTACTTTGCCTAGGCTTGTCCCTTGCTACAAAAAGGATTGGGCCACTTTGCTGCTACTGCTGTTCCTTGCTACTTCGTCGTTACTTGTTGCAAGACTTTTCTGAAGCCGTACCCGGGGAAGCATTCTTCTCAAGAATAATCCCCCGTCAACGTGCTTTTTACTGACGCCATTGATACAACAGTTAGGAATAGTCTGCCGTCAACAGATCGTTTCTTGCACCGTTGCTATCATACTACTTTGCTACTGATATTTTGCTTGCATACACTAATCTTTCAGGTGTGGTTGAATCTGACACATTCAGTTGCTAATACGTGAGAATATTCTTTCGTTTCCCATTGTGCGAACCAACAAATTTGGGTTGAATACTCTACCCTCAAAAACTATTGCGATCCCATACGCTTGTGGGACATCAAGGCTTTTTCTGGCGCCGTTGCCGAGGAGGCGCAGCTATATTCTCTAAGTCACTTGGGATTGACGTCTGCTGATCACTATGAGGAATTCGAAAGATCCAAGAACTAAAATCTTGCCTTCCACTACAAGGAGAGGTAAGGAACTGCCATCTAGCTCTGCACTTGATTCACCTTCAGTTTTGAGTAAGTTTGCGACTTCGCCTCATGCTAGAAATCTTGATATGTCGCCTGTGCTTGATGATGCTACTTTTGTTGCCCATGATGCTTATGATGCTATGCTTGATACTATGCCTGATAATGCTATGCTTGATACTATGCCTGATGATGCTATGGTAGATACTATGCCTGCTATGCCTGATACTGCTTTGCCACTTGGTGCATTCCTTGATGCACATATTGCTAGAGCCTCTGTGGTTGGCCGATCAGGCGGAAGATCCACCAAATAGTATGGCCCATTGCGAAGAGTTTTGCTGAAGAAAAACGGTCCTTCCCATGGTGGTGACAACTTATGCATGCCAGTGCAATCTTGGATCAACCGGAGCACTAAGTCGCCCTCCTGAAAAGCTCGGGTCTTGACCCGGCGGCTATGATAACGCCGCAAGTCTTGCTGATAAATAGCCGATCGGGAGGCAGCCAAATCGCGTGCTTCCTCCAAAGCATCCAAAGAATCTTGACGTGCCAACTCATTATCCTGCTCCACATAAGCGGCGACTCGGGGCGAGTCATGCCTAATGTCACTCGGAAGAACGGCTTCTGCTCCGTACACCAAGAAGAAAGGAGTAAAACCAGTAGAACGATTCGGAGTGGTTCGAATGCTCCATAATACCGAAGGTAACTCCTCAACCCAACACCCTGGGTGCGTTCCAGGGGAACCATAAGTCGGGGTTTGATTCCCCGCAGCAATTCCTGATTCGCCCGTTCTGCCTGCCCATTAGATTGTGGATGAGCAACCGCAGACACATCAAGCCAGATATGCTCCTGTTTGCAAAACTCCTGCATCGCCCCTTGTGATAAGTTGGTACCGTTATCAGTGATAATGTTGTGTGGGTATTCAAATTGGAATATCAACTTTTTCAAGAATTTGACGGCTGTTTCCGCGTCACAGCTGCCAACAGGCTCTGCTTCGACCCACTTGGTGAATTTATCGACCGCCACGAGTAGATGAGTCTTTTTATTGGATGACATCTTAAATGGACCAACCATATCTAACCCCCAGACCGCAAAAGGCCAAGTGATGGGGATCATCCTTAATTCTTGAGTCGGCACATGAACCCGTCGTCCAAAACGTTGACAACCATCACATCGACGCACTATCTCTTCTGCATCCGCATGAGCCGTCAACCAAAAGAACCCATGACGGAAAGCCTTGGAAACCAGGGAACGTGACCCAACATGATGCATGCAATCTCCTGCATGGATTTCATTGAGAATTATGCACCCTTCATCAGAAGAAACACATCTTTGAAATACCTCAGAAGTACTTCGCTTGTATAACTCGCCGTTGATGACGACCATGGATTTGCTCCGAGGAACGATTTGACGGGTCAACACCTCATCCGAAGGCAACTCGCCTCGTGTGAGGTATGATACGTCCATTTTGCATCATGCTTTCATGTTGATATTTATCGCTTTATGGGTTGTTATATTACTTTGTGATACCATATTTATGTCTTTTCTCTCTTATTTTGCAAGGTTTATCTGAAGAGGGAGAATTCAGGCAGCTGGAATTCTGGACTGGAAAAGGAGGAAATCTTAGTCCTCTATTATGCACAACTCCAAATGCCCTGAAAATTTACATGGAATTTTTAGGGAATATATAAAAAATACTGGGCGAAAGAAGTACCAGAGGGGAGCTACCAGGGCCCCACAAGCCTGGTAGCCGCCACCCCCTGGTGGCGGCTACAGGGCTTGTGGGCTCCCTGACGGCCCACTGGCCCCCTCTTTTTCTATATGAAGGGTTTCGTTCCAGAAAAAAATCAAGAGGGAGCTTTTTCGTGGTTTCGCCGCCGCCACGAGGCGGAACTTGAGGAGATCCAATCTAGAGCTCCGGCAGGACGATCCTGTTGGGGAAACTTCCCTCCCGAAGGGGGAAATCGCCGCCATCGTCATCACCAACACTCCTCTTGTCGGAGGGGAGGCATCTTCATCAACATCTTCATCAGCACCATCTTCTCTCCAATCCCTAGTTCATCTCTTGTAACCAAACTCCGTCTCGCGACTCCGATTGGTACTTGTAAGGTTGCTAGTAGTGTTGAGTACTCTTTGTAGTTGATGCTAGTTGGATTACTTGGTGGAAGAGTTTATGTTCAGATCCTTGATGCTATTCATTACAACTCTGATCATGATTATGATTATGCTTTGTGAGTAGTTACTTTTGTTCCCGAGGACATGGGATAAGTCATGCTAATAATAGTCATGTGAATTTGGTATTCGTTCGGTATTTTGCTATGCTGTATGTTGTCTTTTCCTCTAGTGGTGTTATGTGAACGTCGACTACATAACACTTCCCCATACTTGGGCCTAGAGGAAGGCATAGGGGAGTAGTTAGTAGATGATTGGTTGCTGGAGTGACAGAAGCTTAAACCCCAGTCTATGCGTTTCTTCGTAAGCGACTGATTTGGATCCACTAGTTTAATGGTATGGCTAGACGTTGTCTTAATTCTTCTTTCGTAGTTGCGGATGCTTGCGAGAGGGGTTAATCATAAGTGGGATGCTTGTACAAGTAATGGCAGTACCCAAGCGCCGGTCCACCGACATATCAAACTATCAAAGTAACGAACGCGAATCACATGAACATGATGAAACTAGCATGACAGAAATTCCCGTGTGTCCTCGGGAGCGTTTTTCCTCCTATAAGACTTTGTTCAGGCTTGTCCCTTGCTACAAAAGGGATTGGGACACTTGCTGCACCATTGCTACTACTTGTTACTTGTTGCTTTTCACTTGCTACGTTTCACCTCGCTACATCATCACTTGTTACCGCTACTTTCAGTGCTTGCAGTTATTACCTTGCTGAAAACCATTTATCAGAGCCTTCCGCTCCTCGTTGGGTTCGACACTCTTACTTATCGAAAGGACTACGATTGATCCCCTATACTTGTGGGTCATCAAGACTCTTTTCTGGCGCCGTTGCCGGGGAGGTAAAGCGCCTTTGGTAAGTGGAATTTGGTAAGGAAACATTTATATACTGTGCTGAAATTTATTGTCACTTGTCACTATGGAAGCTGTTCCTTTGAGGAGTTTGTTCGGGGTATTTTCACCATGAACGGAAGCATGAGGAGGTCTTCCTCAACCTGAGGTACCTACTGAAAATATATTTTATGAAATTCCTTCGGGTATGCTTGAGAAACTGCTGGCTAATCCTTTTACAGGAGATGGATCTTCACATCCAGACTTGCATCTCATCTATGTAGATGAAGTTTGTGGTTTATTTAAGCTTGCAGGTTTGCCCGAGGATGAGGTAAAGAAGAAAGTCTTTCCTTTATCTTTGAAGGATAAGGCGTTGACATGGTATAGGCTATGTGATGATACTAGATCATGGGACTACAATCGGTTGAAATTGGAATTTCATCAAAAGTTTTATACTATGCATTTAGTACATCGTGATCAGAATTATATTTATAACTTTTGGCCTCGTGACAGGGAAAGCATAGCTCAAGCTTGAGGGAGGCTTAAATCAATGCTATATGCATGCCCCAATCATGAGCTCTCGAGAGAAATTATCACTCAAAACTTTTATGCTCGGCTTTCTCATGAAGATCGTACCATGCTTGACACTTCTTGTACCGGTTCTTTTATGAAGAAGGATATTGACCACAAGTGGAATTTATTGGAAAGAATCAAACGTAACTCTGAAGATTGGGAGCTGGAGGAAGGTAAGGAGTCGGGTATGAATTTCCAGTTTGATTGCGTTAAATCTTTTGTTGAGACAAACACTTCTAGAGATTTTAGCGATAAGTATGGACTTGACTCTGAGATAGTAGCTTCTCTATGTGAATCTTTTGCTGGTCATGTTGATATTCCCAAAGAGAAGTGGTTTAAGTATCATCCTCCTGTAGAAAGCAACATAGTCAAAACCAATCTAGTTGAGGAGAAAGTCATTGCTTTTAGTGATCTTGATGTTCCTTGTGCCTACGCTGAGAAACCACCTTATCCTGCTAGGAAAAAGGATTATTCTAAAGCTCCAACTGTGATACGTAGGGGTTACATTAGACCACTTGCACCCCCTGAGGAGATTAGAGTTGAACCTAGTGTTGCTATTATCAAAGATCTCTTAGCTGAAGACATAGATGGGCATGTTATCAAATTCCGTGAGGACTCCGCTAGAATTGCTAAACCTCACACGAAAGACAAATACGGACCTGTAGTTGGCCTGCCCGTTGTTTCTGTCACCATACCATGGAGTCATTTCAACAGATCTGATGGCGCTCTTTTCAGTGTAAAAGTCGTAGTCACTAAAGCATTACTTTAAGAGGGATAATGGCAAATTGATTTATGTCATCTTTGATCTCACCATGTCATAAATGGTTTGATTACATCTTCACGGACATTCCAATCAGAGTGGTGTTCCGGGAGGTGTAAGTTATGAAACCTTTTTCACAACTAATCAGGCATTCGCTAAACATGTAACTCAAAATTTCCTTTCCACAATCTAACTGTAGAAACATAATTTTCTAGTTACAATAATTTCTAGTTCCTTTTTGAAAACCTTTTGAATGATTTCAAAAGATCCAGACTTATTTCTCATCAAGTAAATATCCATATATCTTCTTGAGTCATTTTTAAAGATAGATAAATCCACTACTAGCACAACATTTATCGGACTACATACATCAAAATGTATGATCACCAATAAGTTTGTTGCTCGTTCCTTTTGTCCCGTGAATGGTATTTTAGTCACTTCACTTTTCAGAGGAAAGTTGCAAGGGTCACGTGATTCATAATCAAATGACTTCAAAATCCATCATTATGGAAATTTTCCATGCGGGTTTCTCCAATGTGATCAAATGTAGTGCCACACATATGTGGTATTATTTTAGTCTTGCGACATTTAGCATCAGTTTTATCATGTATTATATTACCATCAATATTCATAACACACATCCCGTCCTTGATGGAAGCATGGCCCTTATGTTATTCATGATATTGAACAACAATTGTTCTTTTATGAACAACCCTCTTGCAACAAACATTATGCAATGGGATAGAGTGTATAAAACTCTACAATTAATTATGAAGGTAAACATAGAGATAATATATTATTATCAATATTCATAACATACATCTCATTCACAATGAAAGTATGGCCCTTATGGTATTCATAATAACGAACATTAAAAGTTCTCTTATGAACAACCTTCTTGCAACAAACATTATGCAATGGGCTAGAGTGTATAAAGCTCTAAAATTAATTATGAAAATAAATACAGACGGTAATACACAGATGGAGGTTATAGTAACTTTTACTATGTTCCCAGCGCGTATCTAAACCTCATTACTCGCAAGTCTTTTAGGCCGTAGTGGTTCTTGCATCGAGTTGCAACAGAATGCAATCAAGCGGGTATTCTTGTGATCAAATTTTAATCACAATACCCAACAATTACGGACTAACAGTTTAATCACAATTCCCAAGAACTATTTATTTTTTACCAGCCTTCCAAACATCGATAACTTGTATGACTTTCATACATGAGTTGGACATTCTAGACTTCTTTCGTATTTGCCTTTATACTTCTAACAGTTTAACTTTCACTTTTTCTCCTACTCTCAGAATAAGCACCCAACTTAAAGAGTGGCGTTAGCCCCAGACTTCCTAGGTGTGTAAGTCACACCGACACCCCTTGAACATTTCCTTTCTCTTTAAGTTGTTGTTTATTCACCTTCATCATATGACAGGCGTTCTGTTGGATCCCTCTCTTACCACTCAAGTTCCCAGTAAACACTTTACTAATACTTTGCAAACAAACATTGCTTCGGATATCTCACATCTTTTAGCCTTTGTTTGTATCTAAAAATAATTTTCAGTTCCATAAATATCACATAACTATCCCAAATTTGTGAAGTTCGGGTCTTATGGAAGCAAACACATTACACTTGACCATAACTAAATTCTAGTTTTTGGATCAAAGGACGAGAGTCGCATCATCCATAGCACAGTGGGAGAATACCGAAAGCATGCGATAGGACAAAGTCCTTCTCGGCACTCTTGAGGACAATCCTCACATTACGTTACCATTCGTAAAGATCTAACCACATAAATGGAAGCTTATTCAATTTTAACAAGGAAGGTGAAAACGCAAGCCATTATTCTATAACTATTATACAAAACATACTTGGACTATGTTCATAATTAATTGCACTCAGAATTAAACAAGTTAATTCTAAAGTGTGCTCCGAGTCAAATCAATATCTCTCATAATTGATTGTGAGTGATTCAAGACCCATATTTCAATTCAACGCCACGGTTCAAGATGAACTAAAATGGCGTGAACTTCAATCGGTAGGCAAACTTGTCGATCACATCTCTATGTAATTATTGTTCATCTTTCGATGCGTGTGTTCTGAGCTCAGGACTGTCCTGCCTCATCGTCAAGTCGACCAAGTGATCTTGCTGCGAGGTCTCAACTCACCCGCCTCACACTTCTCTAATCGTTCGCACCCATGGAGATCATGTGATGCCCCAAAGAGATAGGTGCCGTGATGGTGCTACAATTGGGAGAACACTAACTACTTGATATTTTAAGTGAGAGATCACCTTAATAAAAAGCGACTACCGTGCAATCAAAAGGGTGCATTATAAGGGATAAACATCTTAGCCAATTCATAATAGCATGATATGGTATAGCCCCTTCTGACGGAGAAGTCAAGTATTTCTTCATTTTCGGCATTCACGTCGGTGTTCACCTTCGCGAAGATTGCCGCCACCTTATCGATGCATCAGATAATATTGATATCTCCATAGCAGATAGAATAAATGCATTACTTAAGGTTGACACGCATGTCATTGAAGTGACAATCATATGGCTCCAGCCATCATGCCGAATCATGACACAGAGGTCATGTTAATTTACATATATAGTCATCTCATACATAATCAAATTGAATATGAGCATTGCTATACCACATCTTATGCACATCCTGCAAAACCAAGTTAGACACCTCAATCGGCTAATGCAAAATTTATTTTACGTGGCTTCTAAAGTTTTGACTTAAACCGCAACTACCAACGTTCGTCATCAGGTATGATAATTCAAGTTGCTAGATTAACTTTCCAGGGTGTATGAAACACGAGATAATAAAATCTCGAGCCCCATACTAAACTTCGTCATACGCATGACCTCCGTACATATCATATCTGCATTGCCCTTTCGTGTGCAAAACATCCATCTTTCTCAACTATGGTGGAACCCAAAGAACTGTTAGCACTTCATTGATCTCTCAACCAGCATACTCTGGAGCAGCATGAAAGGATCGCGGATTGCCAGAACTTTTTCAGATTCCACCATGCCGTCAAGATCAGGACTACGTAAATTCAAAGGAAGGAACGGGAACATCGGGTAACAGATTTCATCTGCTACCCCGCACAAATAATTTTTAGTAATATAAGTCATATACTACAAATTATATTGTGCAACACCCATACATCTCATGTATTCTAGATCGCAACCTGCATCTGCGCATAGCCTGACTCTTGATGCCACTGTTGGGGAACACGATAGAAAACAAAAAATTTCCGACCGACGAGCACGCCCAAGATCACTATGGAGACTGCATACAAGATTCGATATTTTCGTTACTGACTCGTGGTGCAGATCCCCGCAGCTAGGATTTACAACCACCCAACCGCGAGGATATACTCCCTCGCTTGCCCCTCGGAAATCCCTCCTGGAGGCGGTCAGACAATCCCTCAGACGGTCTCTCGGACAGCCCTTCGGGAGGACCATCGAAAACCGAACGGTTACTCGGACAGCCCTTCGGGAGGACCCTCGAAACTCGGACAACTTTTCGGGAAGCACTCTCGAACTAAGACTGAAACTACAATCTCTCTATAGAGTTGCACACATACGGTCTTGGCCGTCCAGAACTAGTTCCCAGCGAAACCGAGACAACCTTTCGTCTCTATGAAACTATTTCGTTGGGAGGGAGAGAGAAAGGCAGATCATGCATGGCATGTGTATGTGAGAAAGAGCGAGTGTGGAGAGTGCATCTCCACCTCTATTTATAGGAAAACTCAAGGGGTGGGGTGGCACTTGAAATACGCAAAACCCCCATGAAGGTGGTCCTTCACAAGGGCATAAAGGGAAAGCAAATGGGTGCTCTTATCCTTTCATATCATCCCCTCAATATATTTTGTGGAAGCTCAACTTCCAACCAAAACCATAATTGAATTTTCACTATTCATCGAAAACATTTTTTTGCGTCTGAAAAATCTGAAACATTTTCTGTAGGCCTACAACATTTCTAGTACCCACTAAAATAATTCTGGACGCGTTCCAAAACATTTTCAGATCAATGATTTTCTTCTTCGAATAGCAACCAAAGCGGTTCCGATAGTCCAGAACATTTCTAATTTTTCTCTCCGAAAATCCTCAAAAGTTCCTAGAACAATTCTAGTACCCTCCAATAATTTCCAGGCGTGTGCCAAAACCAATTCGACTTAATGGTGTACTCCGAAACAACTTTTCGGTTTTACCGACACTCTTCCAGTGTTCTCTTTCCCTGGAACTCTTCCGTTGTCCCCGAAACTTTTCTGGTGATTTTTTCTCAGACTCCATGTCTAGTATTCAGCATATAGATGACCCTTAAGCGTGTGACCCTATAGGTTCGGTGCAGTATAGACATGACCGGAACACTTTCCGATCAATGATCAACATCGGAGCCGTTGACACCCATATTGACCCCCTATACCCACACAAATAAATATTCAAGAGAACCTCCAGTTACCGTGTGCTATTCCTTTTACTTCACAATATGTTACAAACACTCGGCATCCCCGTGAATCAACACTTGTCCACTATGCCAGTTACCTCGTTACCAGTTTTGTTCTCTTTTCTCGTTTTCGTGTTTCGGCATCCATGTGATCAAATCACAATGTGTCTGGCCAGACGATGATGGATACCGTGACACCGAGAGGGCCCAAAGAATATCTCTCCATCGCCTGAGGAGTAAACCCCAATCTCAAGCTACCAAGTTACTTGTCATACTTCTCTGTGAACCCGTAAGCAGTCGTAATAGCCACCCTGTTACAGATGACGTTAACAAACCCCAAAGTTCACGAAGCAAGTACGAAGGAACTCGATACTCTCATGGTCTAAGGAATTATGCAAACGTTAATTTTCTCAGTGTTATTAACCATTAACTTGTGACGAATGTATCTCATGGCACAACATCAATTGGGTCGATTCAACACAAGTGTTTACTAACATTGTGCCCTCAAAGTTACCGGCATAGCCATGCCCATGATGAGGAAAACAGAACCATCATGCAACACTTGAGCTAGTCTTAGAGGCCAGACTAGGAATACTTTTTACCGTTTATTATTCCATACGTGCATATGAGTCTTCCTCCGAGCCTCGTGGTAATGGTAGACTCCAGAACCATAGCAGTTATAGCATGAAACGTAAACATAATTATGAACATGAAGATAAACAATAACATTTATTATTGCCTTTAAGACATATCTCCTACAAAAACGAGCCTTCCAAGCACCCATTGCCCTATACGGAATGATGTTTTGGTAGGGCCGCGCGCGTGCAGGCATGTGCGTGTAGCTCTGTAGGATCACAACCGCTTGGTGGAGCGTGGAGCCGGGAGCAGGCATTAACGATCTGAAAGTTGTTCGTTGGTCTTAGGAAGAAGAGGCTGAAACATTATTTTTCTTTAGTGACTGGGCTTGGCCCTTTTTCTTTCCTTGACATGGATCCATGTAGGATGGTAAGTCAGTTCTAAGAAAAAAGTGGTGATGGGTCACCATCGGTTCAATATAATTATTGATCCCTCTTCTGGAAGAAGGAATACACTAAAAAAACCTCAAAAAAGATACACTAAAAAAAATAGGAATAGCCAACAAGGACAACGCTGTCGTTACTCCTCTTTCCTATTTTGTACCCGTATTAATTTGTATATTTTAAGAAGTTGATTTCATGTTATAACTTGGCGGATCATTATTGCAGTAGCTTTACTTAGTGATGTACATTTATAAATCGATCTTCGACCTTAATATGTTCGTATAGGACCATTTGCAGTTCTTATCTAGCTGATTATACATTTTAGGTCACAGAAATATCACTGTTATTAATTTTACCGTATCAAAAGGTTAGTTCTTCCTACACCATGGCAGACGTAGTTTGGCTTGTGTTACCTCGAGCGACCAACGCTTTATCTCTTACGACCAATGTATAGTCACCCATCCGTTCTGTCCGAAGACGCTCAATCCCCCGTCCCGCCGTCCACATCGAGAGGAGACTACATCGCACCCACCAATCACTGCTACCTCTAGAATTTAGATAAAGAATTCTCTGATTACCTTCCATAGATGACAATACAATTAGTGACTTTACATCTGAGCGTATTATATTTATTTCCTTGACAATATTTATAAATTACTTGAGATGGCAATTTTTTATGTGTTTAAATGTCTATTGAAACTTTAATTTTATAGAGGCATATTCCACTATTTTGATGTTTTATATAAAGGGCCCCTATTCTAATTTCGTCCCGGGCCTATAATATCTCAAGACTGGGCCTGTGTTCTGCACATAGAACAATTCGTTCTGGCAGGATCAGGACGTACATCTTGGAAGTCTTCTTTGAGCTGTAGTTAAGCTACATTTTTGTTGTGGTTTTGCATTCCTAGCTTTACCCTGAGATTTGCAAAACTTGCTGCTGCGATTAATAAGGACCGTTGCAGTTAGAGCATGTCTAGTAGAGCCCTCAAACTCTCAAATAAACAGAAATAACCGTTTTTTTTACAGGTTGGGCGAATAAAAAGCGGGTAGACTAGAACCCCTAAACCCCTAAACCCTTAAATTTTTTTATGGATTGGATCTGGGATTGCCCTCCCAATCTGTAAAAGTGAGGATTGGAGAGGGAACCCCAGCTCCAACCCGAAGTCGACAGTTCGTTGAGCGGGAGGGAAAGTTCCTGCCGCCCACCCCGCCCTCGTAGCTCCCGTCGCCGCCGCCAGAGCCATGGAGCCGCCGCCGGCCTCCTTCGTCGCCCCGGCCGCCCCCGCCCGCGTCCTTCTTCCTCCGCCCGTCGCCCCGCCCCCGCAGCTCCGCCCGTCGGCCTTTTCCGTCGCCTCGGCCGCCCCGCCCGCGGCCACGCTCGCTCCGCCCGCGTCGGCCGTCGCCCCGGCCGTCGGCGTGAAGAGGCGGCGTGCTGGCCAGTATGTCGTCCTCCCCCAGCCCGTCCCGGACGTCGCCCCGGTCGCAGCGGCGCCCAAGGTGAGGAAGAAGCCCTCACTTGGGTCGAAGGGGGCAGCAACGCCGAAGGTGAAGAAGACGACCTCTAGGAAGAAGCCGACGGCCGCCCCGTCTCCCGCACCTCCGCCCGTCGTGCACGAGGTGCTCGACGGAATGCCTGCCCCGTCAATGTCGTTCATGGGGCTTCTTGAAGAAGCCGAGGTGGACATCGGGGCTCCTCCTCTCGAACCCTTTGGGTTTGGTGATGATTTGCAGGAAGAGGATGATGAGGAGGAGGAAGGGGAAGATGAGGAGGAGGTGACCGAGATAGAGGAGGAGGCATTCGCCGCCGTTGGAAAACCCACCGTGCGGTCGACAAACTATAGCGAGGCTGAAGATATCCTCTTGGTTCGTGCTTGGGCACATGTGGGGTTGGATGCAAGCACCGGTACCGATCAAACCGGTAAATGTTATTGGCAACGCACAGAGGACGTCTATTGTAAGATCAAGCCGAAGACTAGTGGATACACCCCTCGTAGTTACCGGTCGCTTCAAGGCCGGTGGGAGTTGATGAAGCCCCATTGTGCTCGTTGGAGTGCGGCAATGGACCAAGTGAAGGATGCACCGCCTAGTTGAACCGTGGAGAGTGACTATGTGAGTACATATATGTTTTTCACATTGATTTTTTATGCTATTGTTATGTGAGTACATATATGTTTACTATGCTATTGGTGGGTTTGTAGGAGGCAATTGCCGACTTGAGGTACAAGGAGATGGCCGCTTTGAAGGGCAAAGCATTCCCATTTAAACATGTTTGGAAAATTCTTCAAACTTATGACAAGTGGAAGTTGAGGGATCAAGAGACCGCACCCAAGAAGTCCGCAATGCTTAGGATGGATCATAGTGAAGAGGAGGGAAGGAACGAGCACAAGCCCGCTGAAAACAAGAAAGATAAGCTAAGGAAGAAGATGGAAGGATAGGCGTCAAGCATAAGGGAGAATATAGAACATATGATGAAGTCAAAGGAGGCATTGACAATGAAGACATTGGGGACAAAGCTTCTTATCAACGAGAAGAAGAAAGAGGTGAAGCTTGCACAAGTTGAAGCAAGGCGTGAAGATGCCAAGCGCAAGGCCGACTTGGAGGAGAGGATGATCAAGGTCAAAGAAGCAAAGGCATGGAAAGAACTCATGGTGAAAGAGAAGGAGCACATGATGATGTCCAAGAAGGACATGGATGAAGACCAATTGATGTGGTGGTAGGAGTACAAGGAGGACATCGCGGAGAGGAAGAGGATATTTCGTGGCGCGTCCTCTACTCTTCGAGGTGACACTCCGATGAGTGGTGGTGGCGATGGAGGTGTGGAAGACTCCACCACCGGCGACAATGGTGGTGCTTGATGTATGTGGAAGTGGTCTAGGAAATGGCGCCAAGTGCAACTTTTTGGTGATGGTGCCGATGAGAGGGGGAAGATGATGATTGTGTGATGTAAAAACTATTAAACCATGCATTAATGATTTTTATTTCCGTGTTTGTTTGAAGGTTTATTGTGTTTTGCTAGTGAAAATTGCGATATGTCAAATGACAGTTTTAATGATTGGGGTTGGGGTAAAGACTGGAACCCTCAAACCTAGCCCTTATAACAGAATCTGTTATAAGGGCTGGGTTTGAGGGTTCTAGTCTTTGTCTCTGTTTTTCAACCCTTAAAAGTGTCAAAAATAACCAATTCTCAACCCTTAAAACTGATTTGAGATTTAAAGGTTTGAGGGCACTAGTAAACATGCTCTTACTTCGGCTGCAAGCCGATAACTATGTTGCCTTGGCTTTAATAAAAGTTGAGGTGGGGGAAAGCCCTTTGATTCAAAAAAGAAAAAGAAAGTCAAGGCAAAACAACTATTGAATGAGCGTAGCAGTTTTTTCCCTTTTTGTACCGTGAAAAGGCATAATATCCTTTTATTCCGTGAGGATAACGTAGCACCAACGGGTCAATCCATTCCGTTCCTTTCTTAACGTAAACCAGTCCAAAACTAATCCCCACGGCACAACATTTGAATAAACATGATCTGCTAGCCCAACACGTACGTACGTACAGCACGCCAGTCGTGACGCAAAGCCACGGCTCCATTAGGCGGCGTCAAAACATTCTTTCGGCAACTAACAAAACAATCGATCAGACTACTACTGATACCACTCACTAGGGTCCGAGAGCGACGTCGCGAGGTGCCTTCTCCCACTCGCTGCTTTCCCGTGTTCTCCCCGACCGCGTGAGCGAGCCGCGGCTCCAGCGCCGCCACCAACCGTTGCCTTCCATCTCTCCGCGTGCCCAGAACCTTTATAAACCCCGGCCCTCTCTCTCGCTGGAGGATCGATCGACTTGCTCGTCCTGGTCTCTTCCCTCTCCTCCATCTCCCAGCCCACCATTGTTTCTGTTCCACCATATCCACGGAGCTCTCCATATATTAGATGACGAGAAACCAGTCCTGCGTGGGGTCGCACCCCTATTCCGCGCAGAACATGGCCGACGGCGAAGACCTGTCCTACCTCGACTACTATTTTGAGCAGGGCGCTGTGTCTGAGTCTGTGACGGCTCCGGTGAACCCGCAGGGGAGTAAGAAGAGGGGGGCGTCGGCGATGGAGGTTGAGGCGACGCAGGGGCAGGGCGTGGTTAACCTGTGGAATGAGATGGGGACGGGGTTGCCGGGGTTTAAGATGCAGAACTCGCCGTGGGATTCAATGGATACCAGCGGCGGGTTAGCGCTTCATGTGGTTGAGTCGTCGGTGGGGTTTGGGGTGCCGCAGGTGCATGCCATGGTCAACCTGGGACTGGGAGCAGAGTGGATGGGAGGGGTGCCGTCGGCCTCGGCGTCGGAGGCGCGGGGGTGCAAGAGGCAGCGCTCGCCGTCGGGCTCCATGGAGACCGCGAGCGGCGGCAGCAACGAAGACGGAGGCGGAGGCGCGATCGCGGATGAGTCTTTGGCGCCGGCCACGGGGACCGGGGTTGGCGGCGGAGGGAGGCGGCTGTGGAAGAAGGACCGCCACAGCGCGTGGTGGGACACAGTCAGCAGCTTCGGCTACCCGGCGGCGGACTTCAGGCACCATTTCTGCATGTCACCCAACACGTTCCAGGTTCTGTGCGAGCAGCTGGCGGCCGCCGTCCGCAAGGAGGACACCGCGCTGCGCGTAGCCATCCCCGTGCAGCAGCGCGTCGCCGTCTGCGTCTGGCGCCTCGCCACCGGGGAGCCCCTCCGCAAGGTCGCCGATCGCTTCGCCATCGGGGTCTCCACCTGCCACAAGCTCGTGCTCGACGTCTGCGGCGCCATCCAGGCCACGGTCCTGCCCAGCGTCATCCAGTGGTCGGACTCCGCCGCCATGGCCACCAACGCAGCCAAGTTCGAGGCCTTGTCTGGCATACCAGGCATCATCGGCGCCGTCTACACCACCCACGTCGCCATCATCGCGCCCAAGCACCACGTCATCAACTACCTAAACCCCCGGGCCACGGCGCGCAACAACAAGACATGCTACAGCATCACCCTGCAGGCGTCGGTGGACGCGGAGGGGACCTTCACCGACATCCGCGTCGGCCCAGGAGCCATGACCGACGAGCAAACCCTGCTCCTCTGGTCGCTGAACAAGCCCAAGCTTACCGGGGAGACCCTTGGCCAGGGCATGCGCCTGGTCGGCGGCGCCGGCTACCCACTCACGGACTGGATGCTGGTGCCCTACTCCCACCAGAACCTGACGTGGACGCAGCACGAGTTCAACCGGAGAGTGGCAAAGGCGCGCGCCGTGGCCGTCAGCGCCTTCCAGAGGCTCAAGGCGCGCTGGGCCTGCCTCCAGAGGCGCACCGAGGTCAAGGTGGACGACCTTTCCGTCATACTCGGCGCCTGCTGCGCGCTCCACAACATCTGCGAGCGCAGTGGCGAGCCGTTCGACCTCGAGCTGCTGCAGGGCTTGGAGCTCGACCTAGACGACGACAGCATGGTCGCCAATGACCCCGTGTCATCCTCGGCCGCCGGGCAGATGCGAGACAACATCGCCCACAACATGCTCCACCATCCCACGGTGGTCGGCGCTGGGTCTTTCTGCTAGCAGCTGCCAGCTAGTACCTGTTAAGTTTCTTGACCTGGTCAGCCGACTCGAGAGTAAAAGGAGTAAGAATTCATTGCATTGGTTCTTTTGTTTGAACGGAAAGAGCGAACAAGTTTTCTTCTCGAGATTAGCCCCATGTTTAGTATGATTCCGGGCAACGTTTTCTTGTTTTTAAGTTTGGACACAAGATTGTGGTTTGTGATATTGAAAAGGATGATATTTTTTTGGGCAATGCTATGCGCTGGCGCGTCGGCCGAAACTTTTGGCCGGCCGGGCGCGGGCTGCACGATTCACCAACCCCCGCGCGTCCGTACCGTTGGATCTCCATGCAACATTTTTCCTTCCGATGCAACAAACATTCGACGTGATGTAGCAAATTTTTTAACGGTTGTAACAAAAAATAAAATTTATAGCAAAAATAAATATCTACGTGATCGTAGCAAAAAAACGAAGCTGATGGTGCGTGGTAGCAAAAGTCAAACGCCGGTTGTAATAAATATCTACGTGAACGTGTATGCAACTTTTTTAGTGAACGGTTGCAGCAAAAAAAGATGCCGGTTGTAGCAAAAATTAACACGGTTGTAGCAAAAGTAAAAAAACATCGATTGTAACAAAAAATCCGACGAACTGGGGTTACAACCAAACGTATATGCAGCTTTTTTACTGGACAAATGTAGAAAAAAAACGCTTGCAGCAAAAATGACGTTGGTTGCAACAAATTTACACGAGAAAAAAAGCTGCATGAAAAAATTTTGTATCAGAAAAACACACGGTTGGAGTAATTTTAACGAGAAATGTTGCAAGCATCTGCCAGAGCGGGGCGTGGCGCGCGCGCGACTGGCGGAACGATTCGGCCAGCGCGTGGGGTGGAAGCGTTTACCTATTTTCTTCTTCATGTTTTTTAGGATGTTCCTTGGATCTTGTATATCACCATCAATTTTGCCAAATGTGTATCCTGTTTTCATTTTGCCATCCAAGACACTAGATTTTTTTTTAAACCGGGCAAACCCCTCTCCATTACTTATCATAACGGAAATACATAGTTCGATAAAGGAAAAAATAGAAAGGGGTGCGAGTTCAAAGCATTTTTGGAAAACCCACCGTAGGCACTCGTCCTCGAACAGCCTACCGCAGGGCGAAAATCCAAAAACACCTATCAAACACAACCAAATAGTCCAGAACCCACCAGACACACGACAGGGAAACAAGTCTAAGACGAAACAAAGAACATAGTCAGATTCACTCCGGAATCGACTAGATCGCCCACGGAGGGGGAATGGAAGACTAAACCACGTGACAACAAAAGCTACAGCCTGCAGAAACACCAACATCACTGAGCACCTTCTGAAGCAGCACAGATCTGCATCAAGTTCGTCGCATTGATATTCAGCATCTTAGCACCTCGCTTCATAGCCCCCCGATCATCTCTTGTTAGTAGACCTACCCAGTATGTGAGGAGACCATAAGCAGTGTATATTACATCAAAGGGGGATCTCAACTTCTTATTCTCAAAGGTAGCACGATTACGACAGCTCCACAATGCCCAACACACAGCAGCTAGACTACAGGTATAAAATCTAGCCCCATTAGGAAGATAAATAAAACACCACGATTAGAATTGCCATATATTGTTAGGGGCCAGACTAGTCCCAAGCATGCATCCAATAGTTCTCCAGGTTACCCTAGCAACAGGACAGGTAAAGCATAAGTGTTGTGAGGTTTCCCTCTCCTTACAAAACGAGCACCTGGGATTACCTCTCCATTTCCTTTTTTTCATCACATCACGAGTAAGAATAGCATCCTAGAATAATTGCCATAGAAAAATATGGATCTTAAGAGGAATTCTAGCTCTCCATATCCATCTATAGTCACACCCAACAATGTTCCTTTCTAGGTACTCATAAACAGATTTAGAATCTTTTCCCACTCCCCAGCGTCCAGATAACCTGATCTGAAACCTCAGACAAAGTCCAACTATCAACAGTACTCTTAAGCTCTTCCCATCGACAAACCAATGAATGGTTCATCTGTCTCCTAAAGAAATCATTTTTCACCCAGCTTTAAATTTCCCCACAGTAATGTTCTGGTGGTTACAAATAAAAAACAAGTTAGCATAAGTACTCTTTAGAGGTGGATTACCACGGATGGGATCATGCCACAATCTTGTAATGTTACCAGAGTTTAATACAACTTTTCTGCTAGCCATGTATTGAGGTTTCACCTTCATAATGGCTTTCCATATTGGGGAGTCTGTGATTTGCTCGACACCGAGGCCACATCATCTTTTTTTAAATACTTGGCTTTTATCACATCTTGCCACAACCCTTCCTGGGTTTCCAACTTCCACCACCATTTAGCAAGGAGACTGACATTTTTCTTGTGGAGATCTTTCATTCCCAGACCCTCCTTCTTCTTAGACCTACAGATACGATCCCATCTCACCAAATGGTACCTTTTATTTCCCTCATACTCGTGTCAGAAGAATTTTTTCCGATGCTTATCCAGTTTATATATTACCATCTTAGGAAGCAAGAACATCGACATGTAGTAATAAACAATACTGGTAAGGGAGGACTTCAACAGGATCAACCTACCCCCGGAGGATGCTGCATTACCAATCCAAGTTTCACAGCATTTAAGGAATTTCTCATCCACAAAAGATCAATCCAAGTTTCTGAGATTAGTATAGCTAACTGGAACCCCCAGATATTCCATAGGAAAATGACCAATCTGGCAATTAAACAAATCAGCATAACTTTTCAGGATGCCATCATCACTCCTCACACAAAGGATTTCACTCTTATCAACATTAATCTTGAGCCCAGGCATCAACTCGAACATATGCACGAGAAGTTTCATATTCACAGCCGCATCATAGTCATGTTCAATGTAGATGAATGTGTCATCTGCATATTCAAGAATCTCTACACTCCCCTCAATTAGGTTAGGAGCAAGACTAGTAAGCAGACTCTCTTTTTGAGCATTTAACACCATCTTAGAAAGTGCTTCAACCGCAAGGTTAAAAAGAAACGGAGAGAAGTGGTCTCCCTGGCGCACCCCTTTATGACTTTGGAAGTATGGTCCTTTCTCATTATTTAGCTTGATACACACTGTGCCATCATAGAGGATTTTCTTCACCCAGCCACACCAGGTATTCCCAAAACCCCGATTTCTATGACACTCCAAAAGGAAGTCCCAGTTGATTTTATCATAAGCTTTTTCAAAGTCCAACTTCAAAACTATCCCAATTTTGTTTCTGCGTTGTGTGTAGTGAAGAACCTCATGAATAGTAAGAATGAAATCCATAATGTTCCTATGTTTAATGAAAGCATTTTGATGTCTACTAATCAGAATATCAAAGTACAAAGCAACTCTGTCATTCAGGACCTTAGTGATCAACTTGTATGGCACCTCAACAAATAGATGGGTCTATATTGTTGATTCTTTTGCACCATTCAACTTAGGGAGCAAGGTAATCACCCCATAGTTCAAACGTGCCACATCCAAAGAGTTATCATGAAAAGCTTCAAACAGCTTCAAGTCATACTTGACAAATTCCCAACAATGCTTATAAAATTCAGCTGGAATATTATGAGGGCGAGGTGCTTTATTACTATCCATGGAAAGCAAAGCTTTCTTCACTTCTTCCTCAGTAAATTCCCTAGTGAGAAGATTATTATCCTCAACACTGATCTTTTCCCCCGCAAACCACATGTCAGGGTCAAGGTGAAACATGTTTCCCCTAGCAGGGCCAAACAGCTCTTTGTAATATTCAGTGGCATGCGCCAAAAGATTTGCGGTCCCCTCAATCACTACATCACCATTAGTGAATGAGTGAATAGTATTCTTCCTTTTCCTCCCATTAGCAACCCCTATGGAAAAAAGGCAGTGTTTTGATCTCCCTTAAGCAACAAACGTTCATTAGATTGCTGAAGCCAAAAAAGCTCTTCTTTGGCTAAGATCTCATTAAGCTCAGGATACAACAAAGTTCTCTTTTCATACATCTCAGGGTCTAAGGGGCTAGCTTCTTCCATACTTTCAATCACCTCCAACTCTCTCTTGATATCAGCTTTCCAAGACACTAGATTGATCTCTCCCACTTTTCAGATGTTAAAATACTTTGTTATTCTTCAGCCATAATAGAATACTTTGTTGTCCTTCAGTCAGTATAAAAATATAAAATGGCTGTACAGCCTAAACTAACCTAAAAACGTCTTACACTTTGTTACCAAGGTAATACATGATATGATATCTATGTTTAGTCTAGTGTACACATAATAACTTTGAGTTTGTCGTGAACTATCAACTGTAGCGAAATTACCGACTATATGTAGACTTGGAAGCTTGTCGCTATCTACAACTTTGCTTAAGTCGCGCATGCTTTTGTAGTATGATTGTAACTAGATTTCGCCACAGCTTGTGCGTTAATTGAGCCTTTTGTGTTGCAATCTTTGGATCGATTAATTAGCTTGTTTTTAGATGTTTTGAATCTGGTTGGAACATTATTCATTGTCACAAACATTTTCTTTGAAATCTATCAACATTTATTAGTTGCGCATACATTTTTTAATATTGCATTATGAATTCTTATATTCATTGTTTTATTTTTTACAAGTCATTTTATGTTTCTAAAATACATTCATTTTTTTTAAATGTAATTAGCACAACAAGACGTTAACCTGATGTCAGCATAGTGAACCCTCCTCGCTACAAGCGAGACATAGATGTGCTCGACTTCTGTGAGCGATTGAACTGGTTTTAGAATGTTATACGTGTTTTTACTTTTCTTTGTAACTTTTCTCTATACATGTCTACTTTTTCGAAAATATAGAGTGTACATCTCCTTGTACACGTGAAACATTTTTTTATACAAATGTAGTACACGATGTACAATTTTTCAAAGTATATGTTTTGATTTTTTAATACATGTTAAAGATTTCTCAAAAGCACGTTGATTTATTTTTTTGCAATGAAACAAAGAAGTTTTTATAAACTACATAAACATTTATTTACACGGTTTTGTTTTGAAAATTTCACGAAAATATCTTTCAAACACGTGAACATTTAAAAACAATTCATATACATGTCTCCCAAATGGTATGGAAGAATGTTTTGACATTTGTAATCTTATTTATATGGCATGGACAGTTTTTAAATGTCATGAACATTTTTATTGAAATGTTTCAATATTTTCTAAATGCCATGAACATATTTATTGAATCGTACCAACATTTTTAAAAGTTACACGGACATTTTTTCACCATGCATGATTTTTAAATGTGCGATGAATGTTTCAAAAAAATAAGTAAAATAACCTTTTGAATTTATGTATTTATCATATTTTAAAAATATAAAAAAATAAAAAAGAATGAATAACACCTGCGTGAGAAGCCCACAATGTTATATTAGTCTGGCCCACTATAACCTCGCATGAGGCGAGGCTTGTATGGGACTCGAGAGCGGCATTCGCTGTACGCGTCGGTTAAAAGCATTTTCACCATCCCGTGCACACCCCCATCCAAGCTAGGCCGGCCCATTGACATCTTGTTTCCTTGTTGCTAAGCTTCAAAAAGGATGGGACCGATGATGATCAAACTAGAGACCTGTGGAGTAACAAAGAACGCTAGTAACCACTACCCCCTCCATCCTTCAGAGAGTGTACTTTCAGTTTGTTGGAGGGTCAAACTATTTCAAAGTTTGGCCGAGTTTGTGCAAAAATTTATATCATTTTTTGTGAAACCAAATAAGTATATGATGAAAACATATGTTATCATAAATCTAATGCTACCAGTTTGATGGCATAAATGTTGATGTATTATTGTATAAATATGATCAAACAATAAAAAAGTTTGACTTTCCAACAATTTTTTTAGTTTGCGTGAATCAAGAGTTAATTTTTAGTTTTTTTCTCCATTTATCCTTTCTTCAGTTTGCGTGAATCATGAGTTAATTTTTAGTTTTTTTCCTTGTTCCTTTTTTCTTGTTATTCTTCATTGCGTCAACTCTTTTCAACTAAATGATATTTTTCTCAAAGTCAATAAACAATTTTAAACTCTCCACGTTTTCTCTTCAAAATCAATGATTTCTTTCATTTTCATGCACCTTATTACAAATTTGATGATTTTTTTTCAAAATCTATGATCTTTTTCCAAATCCAATTAAAGTTTTTTCAAAACGATGAACTTTTCCAAAATTGCTGAACTAATTTTCAAAATCAAAGAATATTTTTCAAAAATGATGAATGGTTTTTTCAAATTCAATGATCTTTCTTAGAAAAATTGATGAACCTTTTTCAAATTTGATGAACATTTCTGAAATTCAATGATCTTTTTTGAAATTTGATGAACATGTTTTCAAATCGATTAACTTTTTTCAAGTCGATGAACGATTTTTCAAGGTCATGAACTTTTTTTCAAAATCCATGAACTTTTGTGAATACACGAATTTTTTCGGTTTTGTGAATTCCTTCATTTTTTTCTCTAATGCAATCAAGAATGTGGCTCGTGTTAGGGAACGAAGCATGGAAAACCAAAAAATTCCTACGAGCAACCAAGATCTATTTATGAAGATGCATAGCAACAAGAGGGAGAGAGTGTGTTTACGTACCCTTATAGATCGTTAAACGAAAGTGTATATAACGTATCCACCTTCTTGATCCAACAAGCGAGACGTAGTAGTAGATGGGACCACCGAGAGCACAACGGCGTGGCGGTGATGGTGGTGGTGCTATCCTCGCAGGGCTTGCCGATCACTCCCGAAATGCAAACGTAGGGAGAAACGAGAGGGGGGGGGGGGGCTGCCGCATGCCTCCACTATTTATAGGAGGCAAGGTGGTCAAACAATTTCCACATTGTCTTGCATACCAAACTCGTAAATAAGATATTCACCTCTAAGATCATATTGTAGATATTCACCTCTAACGATGATCTTCAACTTCACTCTGAAATTGCTTGAACTTTTCAAAATTTCAGACTTGTGTTTCATCAAGTAAATATACTCGTATCTACTCAAATCATCCGTGAAGATACTGTAATAACAATATCCATCGTGTGCTTTAACACTCATTGGAGTGCATACATCAATATGTATTATTTTCAACAAGTCACTTCCCACTCCATCGTTTCGGAAAACGGGGTTTTAATCATCTTGCCCATGAGGCATGGTTCACATGTCTCAAGCGATTCAAAATTGAGTGATTTCAAAAGTCCATCAGCATGGAACTTCTTCATGCGCTTTACACCAATATGACCTAAATAACAGTTCCACAAGTAAGTGGTACTCTGATCACTAACTTTGCATATTTGGGCACCAATGTTATAAACATGTGTATCACTACGATCGAGATTCAGTAAGAATAAGCCATTCATATTGGATGCACGACCATAAAAGATATTATTCATATAAATAGAAGAAGCGTTATTCTCTGCCTTAAATGAATAACCACCTCGCAAGAAACAAGATCCATATATAATGTTCAATGTAGGCACCAAATAACAATTATTTAGGTTTAACACTAATAGCGAAGGTAATCGAAGAGGGAGCGTGCCGACGGCGATCACATCAACCTTGGAACCATTTCCGACGTGCATCGTCATCTCGTCCTTAGCTAGTCTCCGTTTATTCCGTAGCTCATGTTTCGAGTTATAAATATTAGCAACTGAACCGGTATCAAATACCCAGGTGTTACTACGAGAACTAGTAAGGAACATATCAATAACATGTATATAAAATATACCTTTATTGACGTTACCGGCCTTCTTTTCTGCCACGTAGTTGTGGCAGTTCCGCTTCGAGTGGCCATTCCCTTTGTAGTAGAAGCACTCAATCTTAGGTTTGGGGTCCAGCCTTGGGTTTCTTCATGGGCGCAACAAATGGATTGCCGTTCCTTTTGTAGTTTCCCTTCTTGTGCTTGCCTTTCTTCAAACTAGTCATCTTGTTTACCATCAACTCTTGATGCTTCTTTTTGATTTCTAGCTCCGCAGACTTAAGCATCGAATAATTTAGGGATCGTCTTCTCCATCCCTTGCATGTTATAGTTCATCTGAAGCTCTTGTAGCTAGGTGGCAGTGACTAGAGAACTCTTTTAACCAATAATTCATCTAGAAGATTAACTCCCAACTGGTTTAGGCAATTATAGTACCCGGAAATTCTAAGGACATGCTCACTGACTGAGTTGTTTCATTCCATCTTGCAGCTAAAGAACCTTTTTTTGACCGACTACTATAGGGCAAAACACCCCAAAGCCTTTTCTTTTATTCCAGAACATAGATTACAATGTACAAGGCTAGTCTAGGAGTATACATGTAAGACTCTAAGAACTAACCTTAAGGGGGTAAGAAGGACACCCACTTTAACAGATCATCCGTATAACTGGCCTTAATTTTATGAGCCAGTAAGGAAATTCCATGCAGAAAGTTGGCCTTCCATCTTTTTAACTAGGGCGCTCATTCCTGAAGACTCTTGCATTTCTTGTAGTCCATATGTTCCAGCAAGCAGTGAAAACCACTTCAGTGAAGAAAGGATGGTGGAAGTATTTTCTTGCCCGTTGGAAGTTTCCCACATGGAGTCTCCCTGCCAACAAATTTGCAGGTAGTTCCAAACTCTCATGTTGAACATGCAAGTGAAGAATAAATGATCCCTATCTTCTTTAATCCTTGCATGGCATAGAACAGATAAGTTAGACTCATGGACATTCCAGTGTCTTCTCTGCAGCATATCCTAGGTATTCAACCTATCCATGATTAGCATCCACGCAAAAACTTTGACCTTCATAGTACAACAACTCTCTCAGATCTAGTTGAGTAAAGGATTGGAAATAATTGGTTTGCGAACATGCATGTAAAATTTCCTGGCTGAGTACCCTTTTCCATCTTCACTCCATAACCAGACATTATTCACTAACTGATCCCTATGTAAGTTCTGTATTAGGCGTTGCACAGTTTGTAATTCCTCAAAATCTCTTTCAGATAGTGGAAGGTGGAACAAACTGGTCATGTCATTTGCTTCAAAAAGAAGGAAAACCTCCTCAGCTGTGGAGTAAGAATCAATTGCAAAAGAGAATAAACTATGGAACCTATGTGCCAAGGGGATCTTGTAGTTTCCCACCATCCAAGAGTCTAATCAGAATAGGAAAGTGTCTCCTTTGTTTGGCTGTATGTAAGTAATAGCCCTGAAACTATCCAGCCTCTTGCAGATATCTTTCCACCACAAAGATCCACACACAACTGTACCTTGTGGCGTTATGTCATGATAGTATGTATTCCATATTAGATGAACACACGACACATCTGCCTTATTGAAAACTTTATCAACATGCTTGAGCAGCAGAGCATCATTTTGTACAACAAGATTGAGAATGCCAAGCCCACCTTTTGTCTTTGGTGTGCACACCAAATTCCAAGCAGCAAGGGCTGGTGCTTGACCCCGACCATTCGTTCTCCATAGGCACTGCCTTTGAATTCTCTCCAATTGCTTGAGAATTCCCGGTGGTATGTCCAAGCTATAGAGAAAGAAGATTGGTACTAAGGAAAGAGGAGAGTTGAGATATTGCAACCTACCCCCTTGAGCCAGGAATGAAGACCTTGCAGAGAGCCTTCTTCCCATATTATCCCACTAGAGGCAATAAATCAACAATCGTTGGCCTAGCTGTACCAACTTGAAGCCCAAATAAGTGAAGGGCATGGTACCAACTTTGCGTCCAACAGAAGAAGATAGCATATGCAACTCATCTTGGTTCACATTAACTCGGAGCATAGCAGATTTATGGTAATTGATGTGAAGCCCAGTGGATTGAGAGAACAATAGCAGCATGGCTTTTAATTCCAGAAGTTGTGACTCCATACCTAAGTGTGTCATCTGCATATTGCACAATTGGGAAGTCCTTGTCATGAAAAGGTATTGGGAGCTCAATTTTACCCTTGATAAACATATCATTTACCAAAGTCTATAGAAAATATGCAGCAATAGCAAAACGCAAGGGTGACATAGGTTCACCTTGCCTCACACCCTTTTTGCACATATTTTTTTTTGCCAGGGACTCCATTTAACAGAACTGAGGAGGAGCCTTAGGTATGTGCAAGTGTGTAAAATCCTCATAGATGATGTGCCAACACTTCTTGAAAAACAAACCATTAAACCCATCAGGTCCTGGAGCCTTGTCAATGGGCATCTCCTTAACAGTCCTATCCATCTCCTCTTTGGTGAAGGGCAATGTAAGATCATCCAAGTTACCCACCTTGCTCAATAGAGAATGCAGGTCAAAAGCAAGATTAATTCCTTGTGATTGACCCATCCTGGCTTTGAAAGTTGACCAAAAAACCCTGCAATTTGCTCATGATCAGTAGTGACAGTTCCATACTCAAGCTTCAAGGAGGAAATTGAATTCCTTCTATATCTTTTAGTAGCCATGGCATGAAAGAATTTAGTATTTTCTTCTCCCACTTTGATGTTCCTAATAGTATCCATCTTCTTCCACTATAGAAACTTGAGATGTAGCAGGTGTTCCAAATGTAGTTTCCCAATCACGCTGAAATTTTCCTCAGGCCTGAAAAGAGGTCTGAGTTCCTCAATGTTATCCAGTAGAAAAATCACCTGGTTGCATTTGCCTATTAAAATTTTGATCTTTGACAACCCAGTCTGCCATCTTTTTAGAGATTGCCTCAAGGATTTAAACTTATCCGTGATTATTGCAGTTATATGGCTTTTCCTAGAGGTACCTTCCAAGACTTCTCCACACATTCCA
The DNA here is from genome assembly GCF_904849725.1 of Hordeum vulgare subsp. vulgare. Lineage (NCBI taxonomy): Eukaryota > Viridiplantae > Streptophyta > Magnoliopsida > Poales > Poaceae > Hordeum > Hordeum vulgare. Next base: position 49,801,118 of record NC_058520.1, on the reverse strand, counting down.
CGAAACCATCAAGATCAACCCTATAGTTCTCAAAACGGAAGAGGTTGCTCTTGGGGATGGTTGTGTTGATGGCCACCACACAGGGCACATGGTCTGATGTAGTTTTGGCCAAAGGCAACACCTGTGTAACGGTGTAAGTGGGTAACAAGAAATCCACCTAGCAGAGTTGAAGAACCAATCCAATTGCTCCAGAAGAGGGCTGCTACCTCTTGAGCTTGCGTTGGTTTTTCCCTTGAAGAGGAAAGGGTGATGCAGCACAGTAGCAATAAGTATTTCCCTCAGTTTGAGAACCAAGGTATCAATCTAGTAGGAGTATAGACACGAGGCACCAATGTACCTGCGCAAAAACAAACAAACTTGCACCCAACGCTATAAAGGGGTTGTCAATCCCTTCACGATTATTTGCAAGGTGAAATCTGAAGGTGGAAAGTGCAACAAAGTAAAAGTGCAGAGCTGAAAATATGATGTGAAGTAAACCCGGGGGCCATAGTGTTCACTAGAGGCTTCTCTCATGATAGCACGTATTACGGTGGGTGAACGAATTACTATCGAGCAATTGATAGAATCACGCAAAGTCATGATGATATCTAAGGCAATGATCATACATATAGGCATCACGTCCGAGACAAGTAGACCGATACTGTCTGCATCTACTACTATTACTCCATACATCGACCGCTATCCAACATGCATCTAGTGTATTGAGTTCATAACAAACAGAGTAACGCCTTAAGCAAGATGACATGATGTAGAGGGATAAATTCATGCAATAGATATAAACCCCATATTTTTACCCTTGATGGCAACAACACGTTGCGTGCCTCGCTACCCCTTCTATCACTGGGTGAGGACACCGCACGGTATGAACCCAAAACCAAGCACTTCTCCCATTGCAAGAATTATAGATCAAGTTGGCCAAACAAAACCCACAACTCGAACAGAACTACAAGGATACGGATCATGCATATAAGAGATCAGAGGAGACTCAAATAATATTCATAGATAATCTGATCATAAATCCACAATTCATCGGATCTCGACAAACACACCGCACAGGAAGATTACATCGGATAGATCTCCATGAAGATCATGGAGAACTTTGTATTGAAGATCCAAGAGAGAGAAGAAGCCATCTAGCGACTAGCTATGCACCCGAAGGTCTGTGGTGAATTACTCACGCATCATCGGAGAGGCAATGGTGTTGATGAAGAATCCCACCGTGTCCGAACCCCCCTCTTCGGCAGGGCACCAGAACGGTCCCCACATGGGATCTTGCGAAGACAGAAGATTGCGGCGGCGGAAAAGTATTTTCGTGGCTCTCTCTGGCAGTTTTGACTTTTTGGAGAATTTATAGGTGGAAGAAGTAGGGCAAAGGAGCCACGGGGGGCCCACAAGCCTACTAGGTGTGCCCCCCAGGCCGCGGCTAGGGGGCTTGTAACTTCCCCCAGGGTCCTTTGCCTTGGTTCTCAAGTCCCATGCGTATCTTCTCTTATGGAAAAAATCATTCCACAGGTTTTATTCCGTTTGGACTCCGTTTAATATTCTTCTCTGAAAAAGGTCAAAAACACGGAAAAAACAAAAACTGGCACGTGGCACTGAGTTAATAGGTTAGTCCCAAAAAAGATATAAAATAGCATATTCATGCATACAAAACATCAAAAGTTGACAAGATAATATCATGGAACCATCAAAAATTATAGAAACGTTGGAGACGTATCAAGCATCCCCAAGCTTAACTCCTGCTCGTCCTCGAGTAGGGAAGTGATAAAGACTGGATTTTTGATGTGGAATGCTACCTAACATATTTGTCCTTTGTAACTTCTTTCTTGTGGCATGAATGTTCAGATCCGTAAGATTCAAAACAATAGTTTACTATTGACATGAAAACAATAATACTTCAAGCAAACTAGCAAGGTAATCATGAACTTTTGAAATAACAAGGCCAAAGAAAGTTATCCCTACAAAATCATATAGTCTGGCTATGCTCCATCATCCCCACATAACGAATTTAAATCATGCACAACCCCGGTATTGGCCAAGTAATTGTTTTCGCACTCTTACTTTCTCAAACTTTTTCAACTCTCACGCAATACATGAGCGTGAGCCATGGATATAGCACTATAGGTGGAATAGAGTGTGGTGGAGGTTGTGAGGCAAAAAGGAGGAGATAGTCACATCGACTCGGCGTATGAACGGGCTTTGGAGATGCCCATCAATAGATATCAATGTGAATGAGTAGGGATTACCATGCAACGGATGCACTTAGAGCTATAAGTGTGTGAAAGCTCAAAAGGAGAACTAATGGGTGTGCACCCAACTTGCTTGCTCACGAAGACCTAGGGCAATTTTAAGGAAGCCAATCATTGGAATATACAAGACAAGTTATATAATGCAAATTCCCACTAGTAAATGGAAGTGTCAAAACAAGAGATTATCAATCATGAAGAACATGGTGCTATTGTGAAGCACAAGTGTGGAAAAAGATAGTAGCATTGTCCCTTCTCTCTTTTTCTCTCATTTTTTTGTTTGGGCTCTTTGGCCTCTTTTCATTTATTTATTTTGTGTGGGAAACTTTGGCCTCTTTTTTATTTCCTCACATGGGACAATTCTCTAATAATGATGATCATCACACTTTTATTTACTCACAACTCAATGCTTAGAGCAATGATGACTCTATAGGAAATGCCTCCGACAGTGTACCGGGATGTGCAATGATCTAGATTAGCGTATGACGTTGAAACATCTCGCTAGCTATCTTACGATCATGCAATGGCAATATGTAAGTGATGACACAAGTCATGAGACGGAACGGTGGGAGTTGCATGGCAATATATCTCGGAATGGCTATGAAAATGCCATAATAGGTAGGTATGGTGGCTGTTTTGAGGAAGGTATATGGTGGGTTTGTGTACCGGTGAAAGTTGCGCGACATAGAGAGGCTAGCAGTGGTGGAAGGTGAAAGTGCATCTATACCATGGACTCACATTAGTCATGAAGAACTCATATACTTATTACGAAAGTTTTATTAGTAATCGAAACAAAGTGCTAAACGCATACTCCTAGGGGAAGGGTTGGTAGGTGTTAACCATCGCGCGATCCCGACCGCCACACAAAGGATGACAATCAATAAATCAATTATTCTCCGACTTCCTAACATAGCGGTTCACCATACGTGCATGCTACGGGATTCACTAACTTCAACGCAAGTATTTCTAGATTCACAACACCCTACTAACATAGCTCTAATATTACTAAATCCATATCTCAAAACTTAATTGTTAGGAATCAAACTTCTCTTACTAACCAATGCACTTGAATATGGAAGTTTTTATTATATCCTCTTTGGATGCCTGTCATCTTTAGGACGACTTTCATAGCACAAGCCAATTACCAAGTTACTGAGAGAGAGAACTCTCAAAAAGATATAAGTGAAGATCGAGAGTTTTTATTTCTTCAAAATATGACACCGCCGTGCTCTAAAAAGATCTAAGTGAAGCACTAGAGAAAAGTTATCTAGCTCAAAATATATAAGTGAGGCACATGCGAGCTAAATTGCCTAACTCAAAAGATATAAGTGAAGCTCAGTGAGTATTCTTGCAAATTCACAATGAGTGCATGTCTCTTTCTAAAAGGTGTGCATCAAGGATGATTGCGACAACACAAAAATAAAATACTCCTATAATACACGACGCTCCAAGCAAAACACATATCATGTGGTGAATGAAAATATAGCTCCAAGTAACGTTACCGATGGATTGAAGACGAAAGAAGGGATGCCTTCCCGAGGCATCCCCAAGCTTAGGCTTTTTGGTGTCCTTGAATTTGGCTTCGGATGCCTTGGGCATCCCCAAGCTTGAGATCTTTCCACTCTTTACCCCATTGTCCATGAGAACATCACCCAAAACTTGAAAACTTCACAACACAAAACTTAAACAGAAACTCGTGATATCATTAGCATAAGAAAACAAACTACCAACTCTTTAGATACTGTAGTAAACTTGATTTCTATTTAGATTGATGTTAGATTACTGCATTATCACTTTTCCATGGCTAGTACCCCCCGATACTATCCATAGTTTCATGAAAATAAGCAATCAACACAACAAAAACAGAATCTGTCAAAAATAGACCAGTCTGTAGCAATCTGTATACTTCGTATACTTCTGGTATCCAAAAAAATCTGAACAATCATTACAATTAGGGAAATTTGCATATCAACCAGAAGCAAAATGAATCAACTCAAAATATCTTTCTGGATAGGAACTAAAAATAATTTCGTGAGCGTAAAGTTTCTGTCTTTTTCAGCAAGATCAAACAACCATCACCAAAACTAGTTATAAAGGTTTTACTTGGCACAAACACAAAAAGAAACACAAAAAACACAATCATAACAGAATTATGATGGTGTGTACACAACAAAACAGAAAGCAAAAAGCAAAGATAAATTCATTGGGTTGCCTCCCAACAAGCGCTATTGTTTAACACCCTTAGCTAGGCATAAGGCGATAAAATCAAGTATCGTAGTCTTTGGTGCTCAAACCATAAGTAGCCCTCATCATGGATTCATAAGGAAATCTTGTTTTCTTTCTAGGAAAGTGTTACATGCCCTTCTTTAATGGAAATTGAAATCTAATATTCCCTTCCTTCATATCGATGATAGCACCAATAGTCCTAAGGAAAGGTCTACCAAGAATGATGGGACATGTCGGATTGCAATCAATATCAAGCACAATGAAATCTACGGGTACATAGTTCCTATTTGCAATAATAAGAACATCATTGATCCTTCCCATAGGTTTCTTAACAGTAGAATCCGCAAGATGCAAATTAAGAGAGCACTCATCAATCTCATTGAAGCCTAGAACATCATATAAAGACTTTGGAATAGCGAAAACACTAGCACCCAAATCACACAAAGCATTGCATTCATAGTTTTTAATCTTGATTTTGATAATAGGTTCCCACTCATCATGAAGTTTTCTAGGAATAGATATCTCGAACTCAAGTTTCTCTTCAAGAGATTTCATCATAGCATCGACGATATGATCGGTAAAAGCCTTGTTTTGGCTATAAGCATGTGGAGAGTTTAGCATGGATTGCATCAAGGAAATACATTCAATCAAAGACCAACTATCATAATTTAATTCCTTAAACTCCAAAGTAGTAATTTCATCACTACTCAAAGTTTTGATATCCTCTACTCCACTTTCAGTGCTTTTAGCATCAAGATAGATAGACTCCGAATCATTGGGGCATTTCTCAACCAAAGTGGATTCATATCCAGCCCCATCATCATTAGGATTGACATTAGAAAACAAGGATTCAATAGGAGTCACACCAAGCACTTTAAGATCTCGTGATTCTCATCACGAGAACACGCCTTTTTAAGCCATTCATGTCTAGCACGAATTTGGGCGGTTCTTTCTTTACTCTCATTCATGGAAACACGCATAGCTTTCAAAGTTTCATCCACATTAATCTTGGGAGGAGCACATCTAAATTTCAAAGCATCAATATCAAGAGACATTCTTTTTTTTGACCGGCTACTGTAGGGAACCCCCCCCACAACCTTTTTTGAGCAGTTTTTCTTCTATGGACGCATTCTACCAACGGTCCTAGCCAACTCATCGATTTTGAGCAGTTTTTCTTCTATGGATGCATTGAAAATCTTTTGCGAGTTGATAAACTCTTTAATATTACTCTCAAGATTAGAGGGTAATTTATTGTGATTTCCATGAGCATTGTTGTAGGAATTGCCAAAGTTATTAGAGGGATTACTAGGAAAAGGCCTAGGAATAAAGTTACCTCTATAAGCATTGTTGTTGCCAAAATTATTCCTACCAACAAAATTAACATCGAAGCTTTCATTGCTATTCTCAATCAAGGAATACAAAGGCATATCATTTGGATCTAGAGGAGCACCTTTACTAGCAAACAATTTCATTAACTCATCCACCTTAGCACTCAAAGAGTTAATTTCTTCTATAGCATGCACTTTTTTACTAGTAGGTGACTTTTCACTGTGCCATTGAGAATAGTTTGTCATGATATTGTCTAGGAGTTTTGTGGCTTCTCCTAATGTGATTTCCATGAAAGCCACTGGAGGCGGAATCCAAGATATTTCTAGAAGCAAAATTCAAACCAGCATAGAAGATTTGTATAATCATCCAGAGACTCAAGCCATGAGCGGGACAATTTCTAATCATTAATTTCATTCTCTCCCAAGATTGTGCTACATGTTCATGATCTAGTTGCTTAAGATTCATCATATCATTACGGAGAGAGATAATCTTAGCCGGTGGAAAATACTTGGATATATAAGCATCTTTACACTTGTTCCAAGAATCAATACTATTTTTGGGTAAAGATGAAAACCAAGTTTTTGCTCGATCTCGGAATGAGAAAGGAAATAGCTTCAATTTAATCACATCATGATCCACGTCTTTCTTCTTTTGCATATTGCATAACTCAATGAAGGTATTAAGATGGGATGCGACATCTTCACTAGGAAGGCCAAAAAATTGCTCTTTCATAACAAGATTCAGCAATGCAGCATCAATTTCATATGATTCCACACTAGTGGCGGGAGCAATCGAAGTACTAATAAAATCATTATTATTAGTATTTGAGAAGTCACACAATTTGGTGTTTTCAGTAATGGTGACTCAGCAAGCAGACAAGCACACAAGCGAACAGAAAGCAAGCGAAAGAAAAGGGCGAACGAAAAAGGAAAATATTTTTGTATTTTTTTTCAGAAGTGGGGGAGAGGAAAACGAGAGGCAAAAGGCAAACAAAGTAAATGCAAGAGATGAGTTTGCGACAGTTACTTGGATATGCTTCACTTTGAATACTCCCCGGCAACGGCGCCAGAAATTGGCATGTTGACGGGAGACTATTCTTGACTTGATCCTCCCCGACAACGGTGCCAGAAATTCTTCTTGCTACCTCTTGAGCTTGCGTTGGTTTTTCCCATGAAGAGGAAAGGGTGATGCAGCACAGTAGCAATAAGTATTTCTCTCAGTTTGAGAACCAAGGTATCAATCCAGTAGGAGTATCGAGATGAGGCACCAATGTACCTGCGCAAAAACAAACAAACTTGCACCCAACGCTATAAAGGGGTTGTCAATCCCTTCACGATTATTTGCAAGGTGAAATCTGAAGGTGGAAAGTGCAACAAAGTAAAAGTGTAGAGCTGAAAATATGATGTGAAGTAGACCCCGGGGCCATAGTGTTCACTAGAGGCTTCTCTCATGATAGCAGGTATTATGGTGGGTGAACGAATTACTGTCGAGCAATTGATAGAATCACGCAAAGTCATGATGATATCTAAGGCAATGATCATACATACAGGCATCACGTCCGAGACAAGTAGACCGATACTGTCTGCATCTACTACTATTACTCCACACATTGATCGCTATCCAACATGCATCTATTGTATTGAGTCCATAACAAACAGAGTAACGCCTTAAACAAGATGACATGACATAGAGGGATAAATTCATGCAATAGATATAAACCCCATCTTTTTACCCTTGATGGCAACAACACGATGCATGACTTGCTACCCCTTCTGTCACTAGGTGAGGACACCGCACGGTATGAACCCAAAACCAAGCACTTCTCCCATTGCAAGAATTATAGATCAAGTTGGCCAAACGAAACCCACAACTTGAAGAGAATTACAAGGATACGAAATCATGCATATAGGAGATCAGAGGAGAGTCAACTAATATTCATAGATAATCTGATCATAAATCCACAATTCATCGGATCTCGACAAATACACCGCAAAGGAAGATTACATCAGATAGATCTCCATGAAGATCATGGAGAACTTTGTATTGAAGATCCAAGAGAGAGAAGAAGCCATCTAGCTACTAGCTATGGACCCGAAGGTCTGTGGTGAACTACTCACGCATCATCGGAGAGGCAATGGTGTTGATGAAGAAGCCCTCCGTGTTCGAACCCCCCCTCCGGCAGGGCACCAGAACGGTCCCCAGAAGTGATCTTGTGGAGACAGAAGCTTGCGGTGGCGGAAAAGTATTTTGTGGCTCTCTGTGGCAGTTTTGGATTTTTAGAGAATTTATAGGCGGAAGAAGTAGGGCAAATGAGCCATGGGGGGCCCACAAGCTTGCTAGGCGCGCCCCCGAGGCCGCGGCTAGGGGGCTTGTGACCTCCCCCGGGGTCCTTTGCCTTGGTTCTCATGTCCCCTGCGTATCTTTTGTTATGGAAAAAAATCATTACGCATGTTTTATTCCGTTTGGACTTCGTCTAATATTCTTCTCTGAAAAAGGTCAAAAACACGGAAAAAACAGAAACTGGCACGTGGCACTGAGTTAATAGGTTAGTCCCCAAAAAGATATAAAATAGCATATTCATGCATACAAAACATCCAAAGTTGACAAGATAATAGCATGGAACCATAAAAAATTATAGATACGTTGGAGACGTATCAAGGGCTATCCTGCATGTTTGACCATGTATATGATCTTCCTTTAAGAGTTAATTCTAGGAGACCAATATGACTTACTATTTCGTTAAAGATGAAATATCATTAACATCAGCCCCAGGGAGATTTCTATTAGTAGGGGACGTAATAAAATTAAAAGATCCAAGCAACAACTAGTTTTCATCAGCAGGTATATTCAGGTTGTATAACCAACTTACAAATAAGTTCGTGGCTTCACCCTAACAGGGCCCATAGAAATTGACCAATGTCCATTTCTCATTATTATGCTTCAAAGTGAAGGAGATGATCATGCCAAAATGTTGAGAATCCACTAACGATCCATTCAGGAAAGAGGAATTCCACACAACAATAAGGCCACCTGATGCCCCAATCAAAGGGCAATATGCAAAGAAATCGAACCGTTTAGGGCAGAAATTTTGAATGCATCTGTGATCAATGTGCTGCATTTTTGTTTCCTGAAGACAGACAACAGAAGCTAGACTTTCATCAATTTTGTTCCTGACCGCTCTTTGACGCGCGTCAGAATTGAGCCCTCTCACATTCTAGCAAAGGACAAGCCACCTTCTAGAAGACATACTATCGATACAAACTTAAGATAAAATCATCAAAATCACAGTTTCAGAACGATCCGCACCAAGATAGTCTCGAGTTCACCAATAGAGGACAGCCAAAAGAGCACCTGATATAACAAGTTTTAAGGAAATAACTACGATTTTGGGGGGGGGGGGCAACACAGGCACACCCCGAAGCAAATGAAAAACATTCATCTTAATCATCAGAATTATCCTTGGAGGATTCAGCCGGATCTTCCATAAGAAGCTCCACCGTCATCTTTTCCAGAGCAATTCCCAAGCTTTGACCCCACAATATGGATCACTTTGATAGGTGTGGTAGGTCGGATCTCCTCATTGTGTTGGTCGTCTCTGGTTTGATCATCCTCATTGCGGCTTGCATGCGCTTCCTCTTCTTGGGTAGCGATTGTGGCAGCTCGTGCATAATTGGCTTGAAGCCATCCCTGTTGGAAATATGCCCTAGAGGCAATGATAAAATAGTTATTATTATATTTCTTTGTTAAAGATACTCATTTATTATCCATGCTAGAATTATATTGAATGGAAACTCAGATACATGTGTGGATACATAGACAACACACTGTCCCTAGTAAGCCTCTACTAGACTAGCTCGTTGATCAAAGATGGTTAAGGTTTCTTGGCCATAGACAAGTGTTGTCACTTGATAACGGGATCACATCATTAATGTCTTAGAAGCAAGGCACCGAAGACATTTTGAAACGTCACGGAACATAAGAGATGTTCTAAAGAGATGAAATTGTGATTTCATGCTCATGCCCTTGTTAAGAGGTATGAGACCTCCGACAAGATTCTTTGTCCACGAAGTAAAGGAGAAAAGCTCAGTCGTTGAGCATGTGCTCAGATCGTCTGAGTACGACAATCGCTTGATTCAAGTGGGAGTTAATCTTCCACATGAGATAGTGATGGTTCTCGAAAGTCACTGCCACCAAGCTGTGAGAGCTTCGTTATGAACTATAACATATCAAGGATAGATACAATGATCCTTGAGCGATTCACGATGTTTGACACTGCGAAAGTAGAAATCAAGAAGGAGCATCAATAGTTGATGGTTAGTAAAACCACTAAGTTCCAAGAAAGGCAAGGGCTAGAAGGGATACTTCGTGAAATGGCAAAACAGTTGCTGAACTAATGAAGAGACCCGAGATTAAACCCAAACCCGAGACTAAGTGCTTCTGTTATGAGGGGAACGGTCACTGAGGCGGAGCTACCCTAGATGCTTGGTAGATAAGAAGGCTGGCAAAGTCGACAAAAGTATATTTGATATACATGATGTTGATGTGTACTTTACTAGTACTCCTAGTAGCGCGAGGGTATTGGATACCGGTTCGGTTGCTAAGTGATTAGTAACACGAAGTGAAAGCTACGGAATAAACCGAGACTAGCTAAAGGCGAGGTGATGATACGTGTTGGAGGTGTTTCCAAGGTTGATATGATCAAACGTCGCACGCTCCCTCTACCATCGAGATTGGTGTTAAACCTAAATAATTGTTATTTGGTGCTTGCGTTAATCATGAACATGATTGGATCGTGTTTATTGCAATACGATTATTCATTTAAAGAGAATAATGGTTACTCTATTTGCTTGAATAATCACCTTCAATGGTTTATTGAATCTCGACCGTAGTGTTACACATGTTCATGATATTGGTGCCAAAAGATACAAGGTAATGATGATAGTACCACTTACTTGTGGCACTGCCGCTTGAGTCATGTTGGTATAAATTGCATGAAGAGGCTCCATGCTGATGGATCTTTATACTCACTTGATTTTGAATCACTTGTGACATGCTAAACATACTACATGAGCAAGGACTTGTTTTCATTGAGATGAAACAAGATAGTAACTTGTTGGAAGTAATACATTTTGGTGTATGCAATCCAATGGGTGCTGAGGCACGCAGTGGATATCATTATGTTCTTACTTCAATGACGATTTGAGTAGATACAGGAGTATTTACTTGATGAATCACAAGTCTGAAATATTGAAAAAGTTCAATTCTGTTTCAGAGTGAAGTTCGTCGTAACAAGAGGATAAACTGTCTACGATATGATCATAGAGATGAACATCTGAGTTGCGAGTTTTGGTACACAGTTAAGACGATGTGGAAGTTGTTTTGCAATTCATGCCACCAAGAACACCATGGTGTGATGGTGTCATAGCCGCGACCTATTTGATATGGTGCATACTATGATGTCTCTTATATAGTTACCACTATCATTTATGGGTTATGCATTAGAGATAACCGCATCCACTTTAAATAAGGCACCGCGTAATTCCATTGAGATGACACAGTATAGACTGAGGTTTAGATAAATCTAAGCTGTCATTTCTTGAAAGTTTGGGGCTGTGACACTTATGTGAAAAAGTTTCAGTCTGATAAGCTCGAACCCAAAGCGGATAAATGCATCTTCATAGGATATCCAAAACAGTTGGGTGCATCTCCTATCCCAGATCCGGAAGCAAAGTGTTTTTTCTAGAAAACGTGTCCTTTCTCGAGGAAAGGTTTATCTCGAAAGAATTGAGTGGGAGGGTGGTGGAACTTGATGTGGTTAGTGAACCGTCACTTCAACCAGTGTGTAGCGGGGCGCAGGAAGATGTTCGTGTGGCGCCTGCACCAATTGAAGTAGAAGCTGATGATGGTGATCATTAGAGCTTCGGATCAAGTTACTACAAACCTCGTAGGTCGACAAAGGTCACGTACTACTACAGAGTGGTACAGTAACCCTGTCTTGGAGGTTATGTTGTTGAACAAAAATGAACCTACGAGTTATGGAGAAGCAATGGTGTGCCCGGATTCCGACAAATGGCTAGAGGCCATGAAATCCGAGAGAGGATCCATGTATGAAAACAAAGTGTAGACTTTGGAAGAACTACTTGATGGTCGTAGAAGTATTGAGTACAGATGGATCTTTAAAAGGAAGACAGACGATGATGGTGATAAGTCACTATTGAGAAAAGCTCGACTTGTTGCAAAGATGTTTTCGACAAGATCAAAGAGTTGACTATGATGAGACTTTCTCACTCGTAGTGGTGCTAAAAGTCTGTTGGAATTATGTTAGTAGTTACTGCATTATTTGTGAAATATTGCACATAGGAAGTCAAAACATTGTTTCCTCGACGGTTTCCTTGAGGAAAGATTGTATGTGATACAATCAGAAGGTTTTGTAGATCCTAAGGATACTAACAAGTATGCAAGCACCAACGATCCTTTTATGGACTGGTGCAAGCATCTCGGAGTTGGAATATGCATTTTGATGAGATGATCAAAGCTTTTAGGTTTATACAAGGTTTGTGAGAAACTTGTATTTCCAAAGAAGTGAGTGGGAGAACTATAGAATTTCTGATAAGTATATGTGGTTGACATATTGTGGATCAGAAGTAATGTAGAATTTCTGTAAAGCATAAAACGTTGTTTGATAGGAGTTTTTCAAAGGAATACCTGGATTGAGCTACTTGAACGTTGAGCATCAAGATCTATGGAGATAGATCGAAACGCTTAATAGAAGTTTCAACAAGATGCATGCCTTGACAAGTTTTTGAAGGAGTTCAAAATAGATCAGCAAACAAGGAGTTCTTGGCTGTATTGTAAGGTGTGAATTTGAGTAAGACCCAAAACCCGACCATGGCAGAATAAAGAGAATAGACGAAGGTCGTCTTCTATGCCTTAGCCGTATACTCTAAAGTATGCCATGCTGAGTACTGCACCTGATGTGTGCCTTGCAGCAAGTCTGTTAAGAGGTACAGAGAGTGATCCAGGATTGAATCACTGATCATCGGTCAAAGTTATCCTTAGTAACTAAATGGACTAAGGAATTTTTCACGATTATGGAGGTGGTTAAAGAGTTCGTCGTAAAGGGTTACGTCGATGCAAGCTTTGACACTAATCCGAATAACTATGAGTAGTGAAACGGATTCGTATAGTAGAGTAGATATTTGGAGTATTTCCGAATAGCACGTAGTAGTAGCATCTATAAGATGACATAAAGATTTGTAAAGAACACACGGATCTTAAAGTTTCAGAACCGTTGACTAAAACCTCTCTCACGAGCAAGACGTGATCAGACCCCAGAACTATATGGGTGTTGGATTCGTTGAAATCACATGGTGATGTGAATTAGATTATTGACTCTAATGCAAGTGGGAGATTGTTGGAAATATGCCCTAGAGGCAATAATAAATTAGTTATTATTATATTTCTTTATTCATGATAATCGTTTATTATCCATGCTATAATTGTATTGATTGGAAACACAATACTTGTGTGGATACATAGACAAAACACTGTCCGTAGTAAGCCTCTAGTTGACTAGCTCGTTGATCAAAGATGGTCAAGGTTTCCTGACCATAGGCAAGTGTTGTCACTTGATAACGGGATCACATCATTAGGAGAATCATGTGATGGACTAGACCCAAACTAATGAATGTAGCATGTTGATCGTGTCATTTTGTTGCTACTATTTTCTGCGTGTCAAGTATTTATTCCTATGACCATGAGATCATATAACTCACTGGCACCAGAGGAATGCTTTGTGTGTATCAAACATGACAACGTAACTGGGTGACTATAAAGATGCTCTACAGGTATCTCCGAAGGTGTCCGTTGAGTTAGTATGGATCATGAATTGGATTTGTCACTCCGTGTGATGGAGAGGTATCTCGGGGCCCACTCGATAATACAACATCACACACAAGCCTTGTAAGCAATGTGACTTAGTGTAAGTCACGGGATCTTGTATTACGGAACGAGTAAAGAGACTTGCCGGTAAACGAGATTGAAGTAGGTATGCGGATACTGACGATCGAATCTCGGGCAAGTAACATACCGAAGGACAAAGGGAATGACATACGGGATTATATGAATCCTTGGCACTGAGGTTCAATTGATAAGATCTTCGTAGAATATGTAGGATCCAACATGGGAATCCAGGTCCCGCTATTGGATATTGACCGAGGAGTCCCTCGGGTCATGTCTACATAGTTCTCGAACCCGCATGGTCTGCACACTTAAGGTTCGGCGTTGTTTTATGCGTATTTGAGTTATATGGTTGGTTACCGAATGTTGTTCGGGGTCCCGGATGAGATCACAGACGTCACGAGGGTTTCCGGAATGGTCCGGAAACGAAGATTGATATATAGGATGCCCTCATTTGATTACCGGAAAGTTTTCGGCATTACCGGGAATGTACCGAGAGTGGCGAATGGGTTCCGGATGTTCACTGGGGGGGGGGGGGGCAGCCCACCCGGGGGAAGCCCATAGGCCTTAGGGGTGCCGCACCAGCCCTTAGTGGGCTTGTGGGACAGCCCAAGAGGCCCTATGCCGAGGAGATAGAAAAAATTAAAGAAAAAAAGGGGAAGTGGGAAGGTAGAGAAGGACTCGACCTTCCAATCCTTGTTGGACTAGGATTGGAGGAGGCCTCCTCCTCCCCCCTTCGGCCGACCCCTGGAGGCTCCCTTGAGCCTCAAGGCAGGTCCCTCCCCCTCCCTCCTATATATACTGAGGTATTAGGGCTGATTTGAGACAACTTTGCCACGACAGCCCAACCACATACCTCCACGGTTTTTCCTTTAGATCGTATTTCTACGGAGCTCGGGCAGAGCCCTGCTGAGATAGATCACCGCCAACCTCCAGAGAGCTGTCACGCTGCCGGAGAACTCATCTACCTCTCCGTCTCTCTTGCTGGATCAAGAAGGCCGAGATCATCGTCGAGCTGTACGTGTGCTGAACGCGGAGGTGCCGTCCGTTCGGCACTAGATCGAAGCGGATCGTGGGACGGATCGCGGGACGGTTCGCGGGGCGGATCGAGGGACGGGAGGACGTTCCACTACATCAACCGCGTTTCTTAATGCTTCCTGCTGTGCGATCTACAAGGGTACGTAGATCGAAAATCCCCTCTCGTAAATGGACATCACCATGATAGGTCTTCGTGCGCGTAGGAAATTTTTTGTTTCCCATGCGACGTTCCCCAACAGACGTTATGTCAAAACTTTTTTGTTTCGCATGGGAAACTCAATGTTTGGTAATTCGGGAAGTGCGCTATATTTACATTATTATAATGTTTACATATTATCATTCTGTGAACTCAAAAACGTTGTTTGACATTGATTTAGAGTCTTGTCTTCGGACGGGGACTTATTATTATAACATTTTTATAACTCATTTTTTATAAAACTTTATTTCCCAACATTTTTTATAAATTTATTTAAAAAGTTACAATTTCCTTTTAAAAAATTAACGCAAATACTTAGTCAATTTCATTGAAACAATTATTTAAAATTTAAAATGCTTAATTTCATTCAACTTTTTAGGAAATATTACATAACGGTTGAATGAAATTTAAACTAAACATTCTAGGTCTTAACCTAGTCGTCATCGATGCCGCCGAGGTCCTCCTCGTCGAAGCCAAACGCTTCGCCTCCGTCTTCGTCGTCGTTGCCACCGCTGTTGCTGCTCACGTCGACGACAAGTGCAATGGAGTCGGCAATGGCATCATTGTTGCCGGGGAAGTCGGGCGAGTCCTCGGGGTGGCCAGCGACAGGCGCAATGTGGATGTAGTCTTGGACAACCTGTGATGGCACGACCATCTCTGACGCCCGGATGGCCTCCTACAGCCCCGACATGTTGTCCGGGTCGCCCTCCTGCGCCGCAACCTGCTGGTACTCCGCCAAAAGGGTAGGATCCTACTCCGGCTCCGGCTCCGGTGGAGGCGCGCGACTCGATCCAGCGCCACCCGCCGTCGTGCGAGGGGCAACGGTGCGGCGGTCACCGTTGCCAAGCAAGACCGATGCACGTCCGCTGGAGCCTCCATGGTCACGGAGATGCGGGAGGGCCGCGCGGCGCCACGGCGGAAGGCAGCGAAGTCAGCATTGATGGGGGCTGGAATGGCGCTGACAGCCACCTGCGCGCGATGTGGTCCGATGACCTCCTCCAAGTTGCGGCCGTCCCAGAGCTCGTGACGCTGGGCACCGTTGTCCTTCACCGGCGGTCGTGGGCCTGGGAATGCGTGGAGGCACGCATCATGGTCGGCGGCAAGCATGTTGGGGCATACAAAGGTTCCGCAGCTCCTTCGGCGACAGCCGCGCCCGGTAGAGGCCGACGGCGCGGGCGAACAGGTGTGTATCGGGCTCGGGCACCGGTGCCACCGGCACTCTGTCGATGCTCAGGCACCACCTCGACGGCATCCGTACATCCGTCACCGTGGGGATGCCGAAGTGGGCGAGCTCCTCCGCCTCCTCAAGCGTCTGGTTGGGGCGCATCATCGCCGGAGGCGGGAGAGAGAGGAGCGGGAAGAGGCGACGAGGGAGAGAGGGAAAGAGGGGCGAGCTGGTGCGGGAGTCAGGCGCCGGGGGCGGGGCGTTTATATAGGGCGAGCGGGAGGAGGAGAACGGCGACGGTGGTTAGGGGCATTGATGGCGAAGGCAGGCGGACCGAAGCGGCAGTGGGCTGATCGAGGCGACGTGCGGATCAACGTTGAGCGCAAAAACGCGCGCCACCGACGCGGTCGACGGGACGCTTCGGCGGTACGCGTCGGAGTAATGAGTACGACAATCCGTGCCGGAGTAATGGCGGGCGGTTGACGCGACTAAACGGCCGTCTACGCCGCACTAATGCGGGCGGAGGGCGAGGTAGGGTTCGAGAAGGCGGGCGGAATGAAGCGTCGGCGGGTTGACCGATATGACGTGCGGATCGACGCCGCGCGGGAAAACGCATGCCACCGATGCGGTAGACGGGATGCTTCGGCGGTCCGCGTCAGAGTAATGAGCACGACAATCCGCGCCGGAGTAATGGCGGGCGGTGCGACTAATGGGCCCTCTGCGTCGCAGTAACGCGGGCGGAGGGCGTGGTAGGATTTGCGTTGGTCAGCCGTACGCGGGCCATGTATAGGCGACCCGTCTTTGTACGGGCCGCGTACGGCGGAGTGCGGCGCGCTTGGGCACGATACGGCACGCACATTTTTATCCCCATCCTTCCCATTTTTATGAACGGGTATGGGCTAATCTGAACCATTGATGTGTCTAAGGGGGTTATACTGAAGCGGAAGTGGCAATCTACTGCCATGGGCATCTACTAGAACTCTTTTGGAATATGTACATGCACAATAGATTTAAGAAACTATATTGCTTAAGCAACTTACATAAAATTGAACAAAGCTTGCAATTTGTATGTCCAATGATAAAAAAGACAACACAATATGAATTATGGTTCCGAGAATCAAAGACACAAAACTTAATGTCCAACTAATATAAGTGCATGATACCTTGTGCCCTCTAACTGGTAGACAGTGTATAGACATCTAGGTCTTCCCCGTGAAGTCGCTGGTGATGCTCTTGAAGCCCAGGCACCCAGCATGAAGAGATCACTTGCATATATCCTCGCCTAGCCCCAGACGCTGCAAACGGCCCAACCCCTCTACATGGCTTATTTTGGACAACCGTATACAAAAAGTTCTGTCACTTGAGGGAGGTTGGAGATCCTTTCTAAGCCTTCACAATCCTCAATACGAAGGAGCTCAGTCAGGTGTGGGAAGTCATCCACGACCTTCAAGTTGTTTGTTCTAATTAATACGAGCTTCTTCAAGCTGGCAATGTTCTCTCCAAGCTGTCTTGGGAGAGCCCTCAGTTTAGGGCAATTTAAAAGATCCAAGAACACCAAACGAGGAATCATTTGCAATCTTGCAGATTGGGCATCATGTTTCTGAATCTCATCTCCCCGTTCACTAGCAGTAACTTCTTCCTCTAAAAAGAACCACTCCTCCTAGTTGGGCATGTTCTTGATGACCAAACATTCCAGTTGAGGGAAAGCAACTAACTCATTGCATGTGGGATCAACTATCCTGCAACCAACAAATTCAAGTCCAACCTTGGTAACTGCGTCGTCTCCCTGAATTTTCAGATATTTTAAGTTGGGTAGCGGCCCAATGGGTGGAACATGCACACATGATCACACATCTATGAGTTTCAAGTATATTAATGAAGACAAACAGGTCGTACCAAACCAGGTGGGATATTGCCGACCAATGAATACAAGAATTGTTAGGTCTTCTAGGTTGCTTGAGGGTATTAGCTGCCCAAAGACCTCAGTATTGCTAACAATTTCTTCTGAATATGATCCATCTCTCCATTTAGTACACTCCAGAACTAGTTTTTTCATATGCCTTTTGTCCACCAGCATTTCAGTTGCACTACAATGAGACACTCTTTCCAATTTAACAAGACAAAGATACCTCATATGCGTCAAAGAAGACAACTCTTCCAACTTCCATACATATTCTACAACATCATTATCACTTCCGTCACCAATGTGATAACCTCTTAGAACAGTAAGAAACTTTAGTTTTCCTATCCCTTTTGGGAATCTGATTTATTTCTTTGCCAAAAAGGTCAAGAAAACTTAAATTGCACAATAGGGTAATTTCCAAAGGAAGACTATGCAGATCAACACACCATCTCAAGCTCAGTACTTGAAGGTTCTTTAGGGAGCCAATGGATGCAGGAAGACAAGATACACCAGTATAATGTAGGTTAAGTAGGCGTAGATGTATCCGTTTTCCTATATTATATGGAATGGTTTGTACAGGTGAGTAATCCAGTACCAAAACACGAAGAATAATAAATCTTTTGAACAATGTATCCTCAATCCTCCACAGACCATGTTGGGCTAGAAAAGTTCTCACCTTAATTTCCACCTTATCCATGCCATGTAACACTAATTTATCCTTCTTACTCCTAGCAGTATCACGCCGCAGTTTTTTCATATTTTCACCGCTTAATGTATCAACATCTCCAACAAAACATTCTTATTTTGATATATTCAAAGCAAGTTGTCTCAATAAGTCATGCATTTTGCATTCAACCTGGTTAACAAACACCTTATTTGGTTGGAGAAGATTCCGATGGATTAGCTCATAGTAGTACTCTTGTGATATGTATTCTAGTAGTTTGGCCTTGCTGCTCCTCGATGAAGCCTTCAGCAATCCATAACCAGGTAACTTCATCACGACGAGTGGTAGAATCTTCAGTATACAAAGCACAATAAAGGAAACACTGCTTCAGACGAGGTGGCAACTCATCATAGCTTAAATACAAAGTCCCTACTATTTCATCTAAGAGCATGCTCTAGGAGCCAACTATTTTTCCCAAATACTTTTTCCACTTGTTTCTCTCCATTAACGTTGATGCTCTTCCAAAGTAGCTGCCATCCTACATCTACTGACATGAGATCCACTCGATCTGTATACCCTACACCTGCTCTCTTTGCAATCTGTTTGTATCCTGTGGTTACCAATATTACATTTGTAGTTGTTGCGTGTAATGGAGTTCTTAGAATTTTTTTCCATACATTGGGATGCCACACATCATCTAGAACCAGAAATAAGCTCTTTCCTTCAAGTGTTTCTGCAATCTTTCTATGCAGCTCTGCTATGGATTCACCTTGCTCATGATGCACACCTATATTTCGGAGAACCTCATTAAGAAGAGATACTTCATTGTAGTCTAGCGAAACGGAAATCCATGCATGCAACTCGAAGCTTACTTTTATTTTCCAATCATTGTGTATTTTCTGAGCTAGTGTTGTCTTACCAAATCCTCCTGCTCCAATAATAGCTATCTTGCAATAATTATTTTCCTTGTGCGCAAGCACTAATTCCATCAACTTCCTGCTAGAATGTATGATCTCCTTCCCCCACAAGGTTGGGCTCAACAAGGTTGGAACTTCTTATCAGTTTGGAAACAACCTGAACCGAACCAGAGGAGCTTGGTTGGTCAATGACCATGGATTCCTGGTCATGTACTGGTTCCTCCGGGTGAACAACTGGGTCCTCGGCATGCCCACCGCACTCATTAGCATCATGCTGGTCTTGTTTCTCGTCATGGTGTTTCGGCATTGGCGGCAGGGGGGCATCACACCACCCAAGAGCAGGGTAAGGGTGAAGAGCAAACATCAAATTATCAGGAACTAGTTGTCTCGGCAGCTGATGTGGATTTCCATTCAAGGGATGGGGTCTTCATCTTGTGGCATCTGCCCAGCAAAGTTTTCTCCAAGGATATAAACATGCGCCGTCCAAGAAACCCTCGCCCCCCATGCAGCGTATTCAAAGAAAGTGACACTCCGGGGCACCAGAGCAACATACAGGAAGGAAGCGGAGACCACATATCTCACTAGGTATGGGTCATCATTTATCCAATGGTGAAATTCACCAAAGGTGTTGAGAGCAGCCCTCAAATCTTCTATGTTACACAAATCAAGGAGAACACCCAAATACATTAGACATACTTGACGAAAACCATCAGTAGCATGAAAACCCTTTCCTTCATTATGCTTCATAAAATGGACGATGGAATCGTTCCCTAAGTGCCGTGGAACCAATTGAACAACAATAAATCTCTCTTGAGCATCTCTTAGTTCAAAAAGACCCACATCCGAAATCCAAGGTTGTGCTGAGCGAACATGAAAACCCTAGTTTTTTAGGATTTCAACAACTTGCTGTCATACGTGACAAATCTGATTGACTTGCGGAGTAGGCATAACTTCCACCACTAGGTATTGCTTATGGCGGCGGGCAATGGGAGTCGCGAGGGCGACAAAGGTCTGAGGCAGTCGGTGAGGGCCGCCGTCGATGATTTGGTGACCAGCAGGTACATAATGCACCGGGTCGATTTCAAAGTTTGCCATCAGAGATGAGGATGCCGGAGGTGGGGTCGCTGGAGATGGTGGAGTCAATGACGGTGGCTCCGATGGAGGGCTTGGAGAGATTGACTACAATGGGACGGGACGCGGCGACGCTGCAACTTGCGCGGTTTCGTCGAGGCACGTAGCACTTCCTGGAAAAGCTGAAACAAAGTAGGGACTCTTCCTTTTCCAAATAAGCCCGTGTGCAAGAGCAAAAGAGGCACACCCAGATTTGGTGTGGCCAACCCGGCAGCAGGAGGAGAAAATCTCCACAGATGGGCAGTTAGAAGCCATGTGTCCCGGACGAGAGCAAATGGTACAAGTCAAAACTCTGGCTACCATATCATTGACCATATTATCAAAATCAGCCCGGGTTTCCTGATAAAAGGGGATTTGAGGCCCATGATCACTATTCAACTCCCCAGGCCCATGAAGAGGAGATTTATCCAAGGCAGGCGCACGAGGATGGGCCATCAGAATCATAAGATACACTGACCGCTGAACCCAATGTTGGGGAACATAGTAATTTCAAAAAAAATTGTACGACATGCAAGGATCTATCTATGGAGAAACCAGCAACGAGCAAACGGGTAGAGCATCTTCATACATTTGAAGATTGCAAAGCGGAAGCATTGCTAAAATGCGGTTGATGGAGTCGTACTCGCAGCAATTCAGATCGCGGTGGATTCCAATCTATGCACCGAATGACGGTGCCTCCGCGTTCAACACACGTGCAGCCCGGTGACGTCTCCAACGCCTTGATCCAGCTAGGAGAGAGGAGAGGTTGAGGGAGAGCTCTGGCGGAACGACGACGTGGTGATGGTGGAGCTACGTGGCACTCCGACAGGGCTTCACCAAGCATTACGGAGGACGAGGGCGAGGAGTAGTAGGGCTATGCCAAGAGAGAGAGAAAACTTGTCTCAAATCAGCCCAAAACCCTCACTATATATAGGAGGAGAGGGAGGAGGGTGCCCACTGATATCCCACAAGTATAGGGGATCGTCTGTAGCCTTTTCGATAAGTAAGAGTGTCTAACCAAACGAGGAGCTAAAGGTAGGATAAATATTCTCTCAATTTCTATCAACCACTGATACAACTTTACGCTGACTAAACATTTTGCAATATCTAGGAGATAAAACTAGCGTGACAATACGGGTATGAGAGACAGCTTTGCAAGATAATAAATACAAGAAAGTAAATGTTAGTGCTGGAGCGATAAAACATACTAAGTAACCATAAACAAACAGTACCATGAGTGCCGAAAAGTGGTGGTAATTATGGTGGAATTGTCCATGATCAAATAGTCAAATTCAAGGTTGATATTCCTCTTTTATGTGGGAGAGGCAAAGCTAACAAGCTCTCACTATCCAATGATTGCAAGTACTTATGATTGGAACTCTAGAAAACATCCGTAAATACTAGAAGATACATTAAGATAAAATTATCCAACCATAGCATTAAGATCAAAATGTCCTCTTTACGCCATATGCTTTAATTACTAGATTGGGGCTCATGTTTCTGTCACTCAAGCAGCCCACCCTCTAGATTTGTCCACATACAACAAACCCCATGATGTGATCCATGCACGCATAAACATATGATGGGCACCATAGGACTGTAATAAATTCAATATATAGCTCAACCATCCATGGGGATTCAACAATCAATCATATGCCAAAAGGGAACTACACAAACATGACATAGATGCAATAGATCATCAACAAATAATTTATAACATCAAATACCATGTTTACATAGGGGATTACAGAGGTTTGTGGGAGAGTGGACCGCTGTAGGTATGGAGGATATGATGATGGAGGTGTTGGTGAAGGCGGAATCATGGCGGAGAGGATGAAGAAGGGGCAACACGTGAGGTGCATGGCGGGGCCGGCGGCCATCGGCGACACAGGGGGGCTCCTCCTACGCCAGCCAACCATCATGGGGGAGAGCTTCCACTTAGCCCCCTTCCTTCATGGCTTATTGGTGCTATAGATGAGCCCTCCCCCATGAAGATGAGGCCATGGAGGAGGCAAAATTCGTGGCTTTTGGTGGCTATCCAGAAATCAGGGTGTCCTCTCCTTATATGAGCTGGGACGATCATCCTTGGCCCTACGATGGATGCCCCTTTGATCCAAGGGCTCTTTGCACCTCTAGAACCTTCCTAGGGACCCCTCTCAGCCCTAATGAGGTCCCAAAGTCGTGGCTTGGCTGAATCCATTAAATATGGTAAGAGTTGGATCAATCACGTCACCGATTCCCGTAATTCCGTAATCAGATATTTGTTCTCCAGTAAAATGGGCTTTCCTGGAGCGTCCGGACTCCAAATGGGCCGAATTATATATCTAGAATTATCATCATAAAATTCCCCACACTTTTGTCTTGTGTGAGATTTCCGTTTGAGGCCGTCTTAGACCTGTAACGTGTTAATCTTTAAAAAAAATCACACATATTTCAGGGAAGTCCCAATTCGACTCCAACAAGGTTTCCTCTTCTATTTTTTATAGTCCCTACACATAAAAGTGTAAAACAAGAACATTCTGCACTTTTGCAACTATTAATAGGTTAGTCCAAATAAATCATAAACTTAATATAAAAACAACCGTCAAAAGCAAAAAAGTAGCATGAAACCATAAAAAATTATAGATACGTTTTGGATATATCAACATCCCCAAGCTTAGTTCCTACTCGTCCTCGAGTAGGTGAAATGATAAAAACAAAATAATTTTTAAGGTGACATGCTACCAACATAATATTGATCATCATATTTGTAAAAGCATCTATAAGCTGAGATCGTAGCACTCTAAACATAGGCATGATATATATAATTCTAACAATGAAACTTAGCAACCATGTTGCAACATGAAAGGTAACACAAAGAAAAGATCATGAATAATAATACACTTGAAAGTTATACATTTGTTTCGAGCATAAAGAAAACATAGCAAAGTGGTATTTCGCTTTTCCTTAAGAGTGGGGCAAAACATAAATGCCAGGACACCTTCAAAGTTCAAGTGGATGACTAGAACAAATAATTTGAGAGCAAGTAATAACACATCATGAATCAATCAATAATAAATTTTGGGACTATGCACATTATACTCAGAATGACAACTATTCTCTCTGAATTGGTGCATGAAGTTAGAAGATGAAGACTCAAAATAAAAGTAAAAGAAATGCCCTTCAGAGGGGGAAGCAGAAATTACTCATGTGCTAAAGCTTTTAGAGATTTTTGAAATCAATAAGATTGTAAAACAAGATTTTGGAAGGTGCATAATTCGTCAACGAATGCTAGCAGATAGCCCAATACTTCTCATGCTGGACCAGTTTTGAGGAACGGCTCCCAAAGTGGGGACGATCACATCCCCTTAGTCTTCTTTCTTTATCACTATTCTGATTTCTCATGAACAAAGCGTGAAGGAGGTTTTGTTTGTTGCTATTATATTTTACGAGATGGGCGCACTCATGCCAGTCCCTCCTCGTATTAGGGATTCACAGATTAGACATGCAAACCTAAGATAAAGCTTGTCCAGTATGAGAAGATGATGAATTATCTACTACTTCCTCACGAGCTAAAACAGAGGAACAAAACAGGAATAATTTTGAAAGTTTTAAAGGTAGCACATGAGAAATTTGCTTGGAGTGGAGGTTAAATACCACATGTAGGTAGGTATGGTGGACACATTTGGCAAACTTTGGTTTTGGGGAGTTGGATGCACGGGTAGAGCTCATACTCAGTACAGGTGGAGGCTACCAAAAGACTGAGAGCGACAAATTAAGAGAGCAATAATGTCCATAATCATGCATAGCGACAAAAAGATTATTAATTAAAGCATAAATGGTATTACAAGTGAAAAACTAAATGATCATAGAGGCTATAAGTGTCTGGTTTGTAGTCATGACATGGTGTGAGTATGCGCCAAGTCAACCCAAATGAAGTAGTAAAGGAGAATACCACAATATTATGCTTCGATATGGCAAAAATGACACATGATTCTTTCAATGGCACATTAAGCACTCTCAGCAATTTGAGACAAGTCATGCTACATCAATAACTACTAATCATATAATTAAGATAATATCTAACATGCAATGTTAAAGTGTAAGCCACAGTCGAAACAGGCTTCCTATTGCACCACTATAAGCATGAAATATTTTACTCCTCTCCAACACCAATCAACTTTCTTGAAACAACTCTCATAGATAATATTAATTAAACACCAGAGAGATAATCATATATAACTGAAGCAAACTAACAAGCTCTAAACAAAATATGAGTGGAAAACAAGAGCTAAACGCAGTACTAGCAAAAAGTGAACACTCACAGAACAATAAGAGTGAGAACTAGAGTGTTCTAAGCAATTAAAATGGAGAGTGTATCTCTCCAAACTAATATGCTGGGAGCCAACCATTTATTACAGCAAATAAAACTAAACAAACTGAGAAGTTAAGAGCGGGACGCTCCAAGCATAGCACTTAACATATGAAGTAATAAAAATATAGCATGGAGAAGGATGAAATGATGATTGTTGATGGAGAAGGGGATGCACGGGGCATCCCCAAGCTTAGACTTTTGAGTCTCCTTGAATATTTCTTGGGGGTGCATGGGGGGATCCCCAAGCTTGAGCGCTTGACACTCCTGGATCTTCTTTCATCATCTTCCATCGCATACTTGAAAACTCCCTTCATACGAAACTCATCATAAGCTGATTAAAGTGGTTAGTGCCCATAATAAAATAATTTATTCTCTATTGCAAATAAAGAATTTCAGGAAGATCTACTATTTATAAAGATTGCCAAAAGGTTTTTGCAAAGAAAAATCAAGCTTAAGATTTGCAAAACAATTAAAACGCAAAACATGGCAGAATCTGGGAAAAACAAACTAGCAGGTAGTAAATAATTTTTTCGGGGCACTTCTGTAACTCAAATCAAAAAACTCAGAACAGACGCGAGACATTCAATTATATAGAGCATACTTTAAAACAAATTCAGATAAAAAAGATGATCTGGTGATTTTTGGCAAATTTTTCCGTCAAGGAGACACAGTCTGTTTCTGGCCAGCATGTCACAACTTTTGAACTTTCTTGCAATCGGAGGCTAAAACTTGGCACAAAACGAAATAAAAAGGATAAGGAGAGGTTGATACAGAGGTAATAATTTACAAGAATCAATGAAAACAAAATAAACTGAAAAAAACAGCATGAAAACACAAGGAAAACAAAGTGGGTTGCCTCCCACAAACGCTTTTCTTTAACGCCTTTTAGATAGGCATGGAAAAAGGAGGGATGCCTTGGGCATCCCCAAGCTTTGATGATTGAATATTCTTGAATACTTCATTGAGGTGCACTTGGGAGTCTCCAAGATTGCGCTTTTCTCTTCTCATTCATCTCGTATCACCATCTCCGTTGGATCTTAAATACTACATTCACATAAAACTTGACAAAAA
This sequence comes from Hordeum vulgare subsp. vulgare, assembly GCF_904849725.1. Lineage (NCBI taxonomy): Eukaryota > Viridiplantae > Streptophyta > Magnoliopsida > Poales > Poaceae > Hordeum > Hordeum vulgare. The sequence continues at coordinate 49,774,940 of NC_058520.1, read as the reverse complement.
CTCATTAGTAGGGTTAGTACTCATTAAATAAAATCCACTCATGTTCAAGCATTGAAAAGTTTCATAATATTTACTCATCATTAGCCACTTTATATACTAAGGTGTTCATGATTTCCGTTGTCTGTCGAAAAACTAATGAAACTAATAACACCAAGTACAATACTGAATAAACTAAGAAATCTGTGAAAACTGAACAATCTGTAAAGATGACACTCAACGAGATAGTTAGGTAGCTCAAATCTAAAAACTCAAAACTAACGAAAGACAGATCATAATCTCAGGTCTATGCACAAAAACTTTCAGATCAAAATACTATTCTGAGATTTACCACGATTTTTTACAGTGAAGCACAGGAAATCTGTCTAAATAGAAGAGTCAATAAGGATCGAATTATTACACCTATCTACGCACCTCAAATCAGAAAAGTCAAAACTAATGAAAGTAACGTAATAAACATTACTTTGCACTCAAGAAAGTTCAGATCAAGGTCACATTCTGGTGAGTTTTAAAATTTTCTATGGCGGAGCATGGAAATCTGTTTCTAGGCACCAAAGTGGCAAACTTGCATCATAAACAAACTAGAAGTTATCTAATACATTTTATTTTTATGGTACAGAGGAATATATACAATATATACAAGTTTTTAAATGAAAAGCTTTCATGGAAAGAATTGTTTTGGTTTCATAGGCATGAACACAAGTGTTCAAGGTCGACCCCCACTTAACCATAACTCATCTTTCCAATCAGTTTCCTTTTTGAAAACGTTTTTAGATAACAAGTACAACTATTTTTTTTTGTAATTCGCATTCCCTATCCATATAAATATAGAGAACAACTTAAAACTGAAAGTAAAACTTCTTAGAGACAAAGCAAATAAGTGCACACAAGAACATTCACCCCACGCTATTGCTCCCCGGCAATGGCGCCAGAAAAGGTCTTGATATCCCACAAGTATAGGGGATCGTGTGTAGCCTTTTCGATAAGTAAGAGTGTCGAACCCAACAAGGAGATAAAGGTAGGATAAATATTCTCTCAAGTTCTATCAACCGCTGATACAACTCTACGCACACTAAACGTTTTACAATATCTAGGAGATAAAACTAGAGTGACAATACGGGTATGAGAGAAAGCTTCGCAAGATAAAAATACAAGAAAGTAAATGTGAGTGCTGCAGCGATAAAATATACCAAGTAACCATAAACTAACAGTACCATGAGTGCGGAAAATTGGTGGTAATTGTGATGGAATTGTCCATGATCAAATAGTCAAATTCAAGGTTGATATTCCTCTTTTATGTGGGAGAGGCAAAGCTAACAAGCTCTCACTATCCAATGATTGCAAGTACTTATGATTGGAACTCTAGCGAACATCCGTAAATACTAGAAGATACATTAAGGTAAAAATACCCAACCATAGCACTAAGATCAAAAGGTCCTCTTTATCCCATATGCTTTAATCACTAGATTGGGGCTCATGTTTCTGTCACTCAAGCAGCCCACCCTCTAGCTTTCTCCACATACTACAAACCCTATGATGTGATCCATGCGCGCATAAACATATGATGGGAACCATAGGACTGTAACAAATTTAATATATAGCTCAAACCATCCATGGAGATTCAACAATCAATCATATGACAAAAGGGAACAACACAAGCATGACATAGATGCAATAGATCATCTGCAAATAATTTATAACATCAAACACCATGTTTACATAGGGGATTACAGAGGTTTGTGGGAGAGTGGACCGCTGTAGCTATGGAGGAGATGGTGATGGAGGTGTTGGTGAAGGCGGCATCATGGCAGAGAGGATGGAGAAGGGGCGTCACGTGCGCCGCAGGGCGGCGCCGGCGACCGTCGACGGCGTAGGGGGCTTCTCCTGCACCGACCGGCCATCATGGGGGAGCGCCGCCACTTAGCCCCATTCCTCCATGGATTCTTGGTGCTGTAGATGAGCCTTCCCCCATGGAGATGAGGCCATGGGGGAGGCAAAATTAGTGGCTTTTGGTGGCTGCCCAGAGATCAGGGTTTTCCTCTACTTATATGAGCTGGGACGATCATCCTTGGCTCTCTGATGGATGCCCCTTTGATCCAAAGGTTCTTGGGAACCTATAGAACCTTCCTAGGGACTCCTCTCAGCCCTAATTAGGTCCCAAAGTCGTAGCTTGCCCGAATCCATCAAATATGGTAAGAGTTGGACTCAATCACGTCACCGAATCCCGTTATCCCGTAATCAGATATTTGTTTTCCAGTAAAACGGGCTTTCCTGGAGCGTCCGAACTCCAAATGGGCTGAATTGTATGTCTAGAATTATCGGCATAAAATTGCCCACGCTTTTGTATTGTGTGATATTTCCGTTTGAGGCCATATTCGACCTGTAACGTGGCAATCTTGCAGAAGAGTTTTCACACAGATTTCAGGAAAGTCCCAATTCGACTCCAACAAGGTTTCGTCTTCTATTTTTGATAGTTCCTACACATAAAAGTGTAAAACAAGAACATTGTGCACTTTTGCAACTATTAATAGGTTAGTCCAAATAAATCATAAACTTGATATAAAAACAACTATCAAAAGCTTAAAAGTAGCATGAAATCATCAAAAAATATAGATACGTTTTGGACGTATCACCCATCCTTTAGGGTTTCCCACCCTAAGGTTGTGGTATCCCTAGATGGCTTTGGGCGGCGGCCAAGATGGTGGAGGCTGATACGTCCATTTTGCATCATGTTTTCATATTGATATTTATCACTTCTTTAGCTGTTATTTCACTTCACGGTACTATTCTTATGCCTTTTCTCTCTTATTTTGCAAGGTTTATATGAAGAGGGAGAATACCGACAACTGGAATTCTTGCCTGAAAGTGGAGCAAAGTTGAGATACCTATTCTACGCAACTCCAAACACCGTGAAAATCAACGGAGATTTTTTTCCTAATTTATAAAAAATACTGGCCCGAAGAAGTGCCGGAGGGGCACCCCTGGTGCCCACAAGCCTGCACGGCACGGCCACCCCAGGCCGCGCCATGGGGGCTTGTGGGCAGCCCACTGGCCCACTGGCCCCCCTCTTTTGCTATATGGAGGGTTTCGTCCAGGAAAAAAAATCAGAAGGGAGCTTTTTCGAGGTTTCGTCGCCACCACGAGGCGGAACTTGAGCAGAACCAATCTCGAGCTCCTGCAGGACGATCCTGCCGGGGAAACTTCCCTCCCGGAGGGGGAAATCGTCGCCATCGTCATCTCCATCAACATCTACATCAGCACCATCTCATCTCCAAACCCTAGTTCATCACTTGTAACCAATCTCCGTCTCACGACTCCAATTGGTACTTGTAAGGTTGCTAGTAGTGTTGATTACTCTTAGTAGTTGATGCTAGTTGGATTATTTGGTGGAAGAGTTTATGTTCAGATCCTTGATGCTACTCAGTACCTCTCTGGTCATGATTATGATTATGCTTTGTGAGTAGTTACTTTTGTTCCTGAGGACATGGGATAAGTCATGCTAATAATAGTCATGTGAATTTGGTATTTGTTCGGTATTTTGATATGGTGTATGTTGCTTTTCCTCTGGTGGTGTTATGTGAACGTCGACTACATAACACTTCACCATTATTTGGGCCTAGAGGAGGCATTGGGAAGTAGTAAGTAGATGATGGGTTGCTAGAGTGACAGAAGCTTAAACCCTAGTTTATTCGTTACTTCGTAAGGGGCTGATTTGGATCCACTAGTTTAATGCTATGGTTAGACTTTCTCTTAATTCTTCTTTCGTAGTTGCGGATGCTTGCGAGAGGGGTTAATCATAAGTGGGATGCTTTTCCAAGTAAGGGCAGTACCCAAGCGCCGGTCCACCCACATATCAAACTATCAAAGTAACGAACGTGAATCATATGACCATGATGAAAACTAGCATGACAGAAATTCCCGTGTGTCCTCGGAAACGTTTTTCCTCCTATAAGACTTTGACCATGCTTGTCCCTTGCTATAAAAGGGATTCGGCCACTTTGCTGCACCGTTGCTACTTTTTTTACTTGTTGCTTGCCACAAATCATCTCACCACACAATCACTTGTTACCGACAATTTCAGTGCGTGCAGATTTTACCTTGTTGAAAACCACTTGTCAGATCCTTCTGCTCCTCATTGGGTTCGACACTCTTACTTATCGAAAGGACTACGATTGATCCCCTATACTTGTGGGTCATCAATACTCTTTTCTGGCGCCGTTGCTGGGGAGTGAAGCGCCTTGGGTAAGTAGAACTTGGTAAGGAAACATTCATATAGCATGCTGAAATTTGTTGTCACTTGTCACTATGGATACTAATGCTTTGAGGGGCTTGTTCGGGGTATCTTCACCTCGAACGGAAATACAAAGAGTTGCTCCTCAACCTGCTGCACCTACTGAAAATATTTGCTTTGAATTTCCTTCGGGTATGCTTGAGAAACTGCTGGCTAATCCTTTTACAGGAGATGGAACATCACATCCAGACTTGCATCTAATCTATGTAGATGAGGTTTGTGGTTTATTTGAGCTTGCAGGTATGCCCGAGGATGAGGTCAAGAAAAGGTATTTCCCTTATCTTTGAAGGATAAGGCGTTGATACTGGATCATGGGACTACAATCGGTTGAAATTGGAATTTCATCAAAAGTTTTATCCTATGCATTTAGTACATCGTGATCGGAATTATATTTATAATTTTTGGCCTCGTGACAGAGAAAGCATCGCTCAAGCTTGGGGGAGGCTTAAATCAATGCTATATTCATGCCCCAATCATGAGCTCTCAAGAGAAATTATCATTCAGAACTTCTATGCTCGGCTTTCTCATGATGATCGCACCATGCTTGATACTTCTTGTACCGGTTCTTTTATGAAGAGAGATATTGACTTCAAGTGTAATTTATTGGAGAGAATTAAACGCAACTCTGAAGATTGGGAGCTTGAAGAAGGTAAGGAGTCAGGTATGAATTTCACTTTTGATTGCGTTAAATTCTTTGTTGAGACAAATACTTTTTGTGACTTTAGCGCTAAGTATGGACTTGACTCTGAGATAGTAGCTTCATTGTGTGAATCTTTTGCTAATCATATTGATCTCCCCAAAGAGAAGTGGTTTAAATTTCATCCTCCTTGAGAAGTCAATGTAGTCAAACCGACTCAAGTTGAAGAGAAAGTCATTGCCTATAATGATCCTGTGGTACCCAGTGCTTACATTGAGAAACCACCTTTCCCTGTTAGGATAAAGGATCATTCTAAAGCTTCAACTGTTATATGTAGAGGCTACATTAGAATACCTAGACCCCCTGAGAAAATTAGAGTTGAACCTAGCATTGCTATTATCAAAGATCTTCTGTCTGAAGAAGTTGAGGGACATAATATTCACTTATGTGAAGATGCTGCTAGAATTGCTAAACCTCACGCTAGAGACAAACATAGGCCTGTCGTTGGCATGCCTGTGGTTTCTTTTAAGATAGGAGATCATTGTTATCATGGTTTATGTGACTTGGGTACTAGTGTTAGTGCAATACCTCAATCCTTATATGATGAAATCAAAGATGAGATTGCACCTGTTGAGATAGAACCTATTGATGTCACTATTCAGCTTGCCAATAGAGATACTATCTGTCGTGTGGGAATTGTTAGGGATGTTGAAGTCTTGTGTGGTAAAACGAAGTATCCTGCTAATTTCCTCGTTCTTGCTACCGCACAAGATGTTGGGGAACGTCGCATGGGAAACAAAAAATTTCCTACGCGCACGAAGACCTATCATGGTGATGTTCATCTATGAGAGGGGATTTCCGATCTACGTACCCTTGTAGATCACATAGCAGAAGCGTTAGTGAAAGCGGTTGATGTAGTGGAACGTCCTCACGTCCCTCGATCCGCCCCGCGATCCGTCCCACGATCTAGTGCCGAACGGACGGCACCTCCGCTTTCAGCACACGTACAGCTCGACGATGATCTCAGCCTTCTTGATCCAGCAAGAGAGACGGAGAGGCAGATGAGTTCTCCGATAGCATGACGGTGCTCCGGAGGTTGGTGGTGATCTGATCTCGACAGGGCTCCTCCCGAGCTCCGCAGAAACGCGATCTAGAGGTAAAACCGTGGAGGTATGTGGTCGGGCTGCCTTTGAAAAGTTGTCCCAAATCAGCCCTAATTGCTCCATATATATAGGAGGAGGGAGGGGAGGCTTGCCTTGAGGCTCAAGGAGCCCCAAGGGCTGCGCACCAAGGGGAGGAGGAGTCCTCCTCCAATCCTAGTCCAACTAGGATTGGAAAGTGGAGTCCTTCTCTCCTTTCCCACCTCTTTTTTTTCTTTTCTCTTTGATTTTCTATCCTTGGCGCATAGGGCCCTCTTGGGCTGTCCCACCAGCCCACCAAGGGCTGGTGCGCCACCCCAAAGGCCTATGGGCTTCCCCGGGGTGGGTTGCCCCCCCGGTGAACACCCGGAACCCATTCGTCATTCCCGGTACATTCCCGGTAACTCCGAAAACCTTCCGGTAATCAAATGAGGTCATCCTATATATCAATCTTCGTTTCCGGACCATTCCGGAAACCCTCGTGACGTCCGTAATCTCATCCGGGAGTCCGAACAACATTCGGTAACCAACCATATAACTCAAATACGCATAAAACAACGTTGAACCTTAAGTGTGCAGACCGTGCGGGTTCGTGAACTATGTAGACATGACCCGAGTGACTCCTCGGTCAATATCCAATAGCGGGACCTAGATGCCCATATTGGATCCCACATATTCTACGAAGATCTTATCGTTTGAACCTCAGTGCCAAGGATTCTTATAATCCCGTATGTCATTCCCTTTGTCCTTCGGTATGTTACTTGCCCGAGATTCGATCGTCAGTGTCCGCATACCTATTTCAATCTCGTTTACCGGCAAATCTCTTTACTCGTTCCGTAATACAAGATCCCGCAACTTACACTAAGTCACATTGCTTGCAAAGCTTGTGTGTGATGTTGTATTACCGAGTGGGCCCCGAGATACCTCTCCGTCACACGGAGTGACAAATCCCAGTCTCGATCTATACTAACTCAACGAACACCTTCGGAGATACCTGTAGAGCATCTTTATAGTCACCCAGTTACGTTGTGACGTTTGATACACACAAAGCATTCCTCCGGTGTCAGTGACTTATATGATCTCATGGTCATAGGAACAAATACTTGACACGCAGAAAACAGTAGCAACAAAATGACACGATCAACATGCTACGTCTATTAGTTTGGGTCTAGTCCATCACGTGATTCTTCTAATGACGTGATCCAGTTATCAAGCAACAACACCTTGTATATAATCCGAAGACCCTGACTATCTTTGATCAACTGGCTAGCCAACTAGAGGCTTGCTAGGGACAGTGTTTTGTCTATGTATCCACACATGTATATAAGTCTTCATTCAATACAATTATAGCATGGATAATAAACGATTATCTTGATACAAGAATTATAATAATAACTATATTTATTATTGCCTCTAGGGCATAATTCCAACAGTCTCCCACTTGCACTAGAGTCAATAATCTAGCCCTCACATCATCATGCGAATTACATTGTAATAAATCTAACACCCATACAGTTCTGGTGTTGATCATGCTTTGCCCGTGGAAGAGGTTTAGTCAGCGGATCTGCTACATTCAGATCCATGTGCACTTTGCATATATTTACGTCCTCCCCTTCGACGTAGTCGCGGATGAGGTTGAAGCGTCGTTTGATGTGTCTGGTCCTCTTGTGAAACCGTGGTTCCTTTGCTAAGGCAATGGCACCTGTGTTGTCACAGAACAAGGTTATTGGATTCAGTGCGCTTGGCACCACTCCAAGATCCGTCATGAACTGCTTCATCCAGACACCCTCCTTAGCTGCCTCCGAGGCAGCCATGTACTCCGCTTCACATGTAGAACCTGCTACGACGCTTTGCTTGGAACTGCACCAGCTTACCGCACCCCCATTAAGAATAAATACGTATCCGGTCTGCTACTTAGAGTCGTCCGGATCTGTGTCAAAGCTTGCATCAATGTAACCCTTTACGGCGAGCTCTTCGTCACCTCCATACACGAGAAACATCTCGTTAGTCCTTTTCAGGTACTTCAGGATATTCTTGACCGCCGTCCAGTGATCCACTCCTGGATTACTCTGGAACCTGCCTGCCATACTTATGGCCAGGCTAACGTCCGGTCTAGTGCACAACATTGCATACATGATAGATCCTATGGCTGAAGCATAGGGGACGGTGCTCATATGCTCTCTATCTTTATCAGTTGTTGGGCACTGAGTCTTACTCAATCTCGTACCTTGTAAAACTGGCAAGAACCCTTTCTTGGACTGTTCCATTTTGAACCTTTTCAAAACTTTATCAAGGTATGTGCTTTGTGAAAGTCCTATCAGGCGTTTCGATCTATCCCTGTAGATCTCAATGCCTAGAATGTAAGCAGCTTCTCCTAGGTCCTTCATAGAGAAACTTTTATTCAAGTAATCCTTTATGCTCTCCAAAAACTCTACGTTATTTCCAATCAGTAATATGTCATCCACATATAATATTAGAAACGCCACAGAGCTCCCACTCACTTTCTTGTAAATACAAGATTCTCCAACCACTTGTATAAACCCAAATGCTTTGATCACCTCATCAAAGCGTTTGTTCCAACTCCGAGATGCTTGCACGAGTCCATAAATGGATCGCTGGAGCTTGCACACCTTGTTAGCATTCTTAGGACCGACAAAACCTTCGGTTTGCATCATATACAACTCTTCCTTAAGGAAACCGTTAAGGAACGCCGTTTTGACATCCATCTGCCAGATTTCATAATCGAAAAATGCAGCTATTGCTAACATGATTCTGACGGACTTAAGCATCGCTACGGGTGAGAATGTCTCGTCGTAGTCAACTCCTTGAACTTGTGAAAAACCTTTTGCCACAAGTCGAGCTTTATAAATGGTCACATTGCCGTCAGTGTCTGTCTTCTTCTTAAAGATCCATTTGTTCAGAATAGCCTTGCGGCCCTCAGGTAGTACTTCCAAAGTCCACACTTTGTTTTCATACATGGATCCTATCTCGGACTTCATGGCCTCCAGCCATTTGTTAGAATCTGGGCCCACCATTGCTTCTTCATAATTTGCAGGTTCATTGTTGTCTAAGAACATGATTGACAAAACGGGATTACCGTACCACTCTGGAGCAACACGTGGTCTAGTCGACGTGCGTGGTTCGATAGGAACTTGAACCGGAGTTTCATGATCATCATCATTAACTTCCTCCTCAACCGGCATCGCAACGACAGGGGTTTCCCCTTGCCCTACGCCACCATCCAGAGGGATGAGAGGTTCGACAACCTCATCAAGTTCTATCTACCTCCCACTCAATTCTCTCGAGAGAAACTCCTTCTCGAGAAAAGCTCCGTTTATAGCAACAAACACTTTGCCCTCGGATTTGAGATAGAAGGTGTACCCAACTGTCTCTTTTGGGTAACCTATGAAGATGCACTTTTCCGCTTTGGGTTCCAGCTTTTCAGGCTGAAGCTTTTTGACATAAGCATCACATCCCCAAACTTTAAGAAACGACAACCATGGCCTTTTGCCATACCATAGTTCGTATGGTGTCGTCTCAACGGATTTTGATGGTGCCCTATTTAAAGTGAATGCAGCTGTGTCTAATGCATAACCCCAAAACGATAACGACAAATCGGTAAGAGACACCATAGATCACACCATCTCTAATAAAGTACGATTACGACGTTCGGACACACCATTACGCTGTGGTGTTCCAGGCGGTGTCAACTGTGAAACAATTCCACATTGTCTTAAGTGAGCACCAAACTCGAAACTCAGATATTCACCCCCACGATCAGATCGTAGGAACTTGATCTTCTTGTTACAATGATTTTCAACTTCACTCTGAAATTGCTTGAACTTTTCAAATGTTTCAGACTTGTGCTTCATTAAGTAGACATAACCATATCTACTCAAATCGTCAGTGAAGGTGAGAAAATAACGATATTCGCCACGTGCCTCCACGCTCATCGGACCGCACACATCGGTATGTATGATTTCCAATAAGTCACTGGCACGCTCCATTGTTCCGGAGAATGGAGTTTTAGTCATCTTGCCCATGAGGCATGGTTCGCACGTGTCAAGTGAATCAAAGTCAAGTGACTCCAAAAGTCCATCGGTATGGAGTTTCTTCATGCGCTTTACACCAATATGACCTAAGCGGCAGTGCCACAAAAACATGGCGCTATCATTGTTAACTCTAACTCTTTTGGTCTCAATGTTATGTATATGTGTATCACTATCAAGATTAAATATGAACAATCCTCTCACATTGGATGCATGACCATAAAAGATGTTACTCATAGAAATAGAACAACCATTATTCTCTGACTTAAAAGAGTAACTGTCTCGCAATAAACAAGATCCAGATATAGTGTTCATGCTCAACGCAGGCACTCAATAACAATTATTCAAGTTCATAACTAATCCCGATGGTAACTGAAGTGAAACTGTGCCGACGGCGATTGCATCAACCTTGGAACCATTTCCTACGCGCATCGTCACTTCATCTTTCGCCAGCCTTCGCCTATTCCGCAGTTCCTGTTTCGAGTTGCAAATATGAGCAACAGAAACGGTATTGAATACCCAGGCACTACTACGAGAGCCGGTTAAGTACACATCAATAACATGTATATCAAATATACCTGATTTTTCTTTGGCCGCCTTCTTATCAGCTAGATACTTGGGGCAGTTGCGCTTCCAGTGACCCATACCCTTGCAATAGTAGCACTCTGTTTCAGGCTTAGGTCCAGCTTTGGGTTTCTTCGTCGGATTGGCAACAGGCTTGCCGCTCTTCTTTTAATTGACCTTCTTGCCTTTGCCGTTTTTCTTGAAACTAGTGGTCTTATTCACCATCAACACTTGATGCTCTTTACGGAGTTCAAACTCTGCGACTTTCAGCATCGCAAACAACTCGCCGGGTGACTTGTTCATCCCTTGCATGCTGTAGTTCAACACAAAGCCCTTATAGCTTGGCGGCAGTGATTGAAGAATTCTGTCAGTGATAGCCTCTTGCGGGAGTTCAATCCCCAGCTCAGCTAGACGGTTTGAGTACCCAGACATTTTGAGCACATGTTCACTGACAGACGAATTCTCCTCCATCTTGCAAGCATAGAATTTATCGGAGGTCTCATACCTCTCGATCCGGGCGTTCTTCTGAAAGATAAACTTCAACTCCTGGAACATCTCATATGCTCCATGACGCTCAAAGCGACGTTGAAGTCCCGGTTCTAAGCCATACAAGACTGCACATTGAACTACTGAGTAGTCCTCCTTACGTGTTAACCAAGCGTTCTAAGCATCCTGGTCAGCCGTAGCGGGTGGTTCACCTCCTAGCGCAGCATTAAGGACATAATCCTTCTTCCCAGCTTGTAGGATCAACTTAAGATTACGAGCCCAGTCTACAAAGTTGCTTCCATCATCTTTCAACTTAGCTTTCTCTAGGAACGTATTAAAATTCAGGGTGACTGTCGCGTGAGCCATGATCTACAACACAAATATATTCAAAGTGGACTTAGACTATGTTCAAGATAATTATAGTTTAACTTAATCACATTACTTGCTAAACTCCCACTCAAAAAGTACATCTCTCTAGTCATTTGAGTGGTTCATGACCCACTTACACTAGCTCAAGTCCGATCATCACGTGAGTTGAGTATAGTTTCAGTGGTAAGCATCCCTATGCTAATCATATCAACTATATGATTCATGATCGACCTTTCGGTCTCATGTGTTTCGAGGCCATGTCTGCACATGCTAGGCTCGTCAAGCTTAACCTGAGTGTTCCGCGTGTGCAACTGTTTTGCACCCGTTGTATATGAACGTTGAGTCTATCACACCCGATCATCACGTGGTGTCTCGAAACGACGAACTGTAGCAACGGTGCACAGTCGGGGAGAACACAATTTCATCTTGAAATTTTAGTGAGAGATCACCTCATAATGCTACCATCGTTCTAAGAAAAATAAGGTGCATAAAAGGATTAACATCACATGCAATTCATAAGTGACATGATATGGCCATCATCACGTGCTCCTTGATCTCCATCACCAAAGCACCGGCACGATCTTCTTCTCACCGGCGCCACACCATGATCTCCATCAACGTGTCGTCATCGGGGTTGTCGTGCTACTCATGCTATTACTACTAAAGCTACATCCTAGCAAAATAGTAAACGCATCTGCAAGCACAAACGTTAGTTTAAAGACAACCCTATGGCTCCTGCCGGTTGTCGTACCATCGACGTGCAAGTTGATATTATCTATTACAACATGATCATCTCATACATCCAATATATCACATCACATCGTTGCCATATCACATCACAAGCTTACCCTGCAAAAACAAGTTAGACGTCCTCTAATTTTGTTGTTGCATGTTTTACGTGGTGACCATGGGTATCTAGTAGGATCGCATCTTACTTACGCAAACACCACAACGGAGATATATGAATTGCTATTTAACCTTATATAAGGACCTCCTCGGTCAAATCCGATTCAACTAAAGTTGGAGAAACCGACACTTTCCAGTCATCTTTGAGCAAGGGGGTTACTCGTAGAGATGAAACCAGTCTCTCGTAAGTGTACGAGTAATGTCGGTCCAAGCCGCTTCAATCCAACAATACCGCGGAATCAAGAAAAGACTAACGAGGGCAGCGAAACGCACATCACCGCCCACAAAAACTTTTGTGTTCTACTCAAGAAGACATCTACGCATGAACCTAGCTCATGATGCCACTATTGGGGAACGTCGCATGGGAAACAAAAAATTTCCTACGCGCACGAAGACCTATCATGGTGATGTTCATCTACGAGAGGGGATTTCCGATCTACGTACCCTTGTAGATCACACAGCAGAAGCGTTAGTGAACGCGGTTGATGTAGTGGAACGTCCTCACGTCCCTCGATCCGCCCCGCGAACCGTCCCACGAACCGTCCCGCGATCCGTCCTACGATCTAGTGCCAAACGGACGGCACCTCCGCGTTCAGCACACGTACAGCTCGACGATGATCTCGGCCTTCTTGATCCAGCAAGAGAGACGGAGAGGTAGATGAGTTCTCCGGCAGCGTGACGGCGCTACGGAGGTTGGTGGTGATCTGATCTCGGCAGGGCTCCTCCCGAGCTCCGCAGAAACGCGATCTAGAGGTAAAACCGTGGAGGTATGTGGTCGGGCTGCCTTTGAAAAGTTGTCCCAAATCAGCCCTAATTGCTCCATATATATAGGAGGAGGGAGGGGAGGCTTGCCTTGAGGCTCAAGGAGCCCCAAGGGCTGCGCACCAAGGGGAGGAGGAGTCCTCCTCCAATCCTAGTCCAACTAGGATTGGAAAGTGGAGTCCTTCTCTCCTTTCCCACCCCTTTTTCTTTTCTTTTATCTTTGATTTTCTCTCCTTGGCGCATAGGGCCCTCTTGGGCTGTCCCACCAGCCCACCAAGGGCTGGTGCGCCACCCCTAAGGCCTATGGGCTTCCCCGGGGTGGGTTGCCCCCCCGGTGAACACCCGGAACCCATTCGTCATTCTCGGTACATTCCCGGTAACTCCGGAAACCTTCCGGTAATCAAATGAGGTCATCCTACATATCAATCTTCGTTTCCGGACCATTCCGGAAACCCTCGTGACGTTCGCGATCTCATCCGGGACTCCGAACAACATTCGGTAACCAACCATATAACTCAAATACGCATAAAACAACGTCGAACCTTAAGTGTGCAGACCCTGCGGGTTCGAGAACTATGTAAACATGACCGAGTGACTCCTCGGTCAATATCCAATAGCGGGACCTGGATGCCCATATTGGATCCCACATATTCTACGAAGATCCTATCATTTGAACCTCAGTGCCAAGGATTCATATAATCCCGTATGTCATTCCCTTTGTCCTTCGTATGTTACTTGCCCGAGATTTGATCGTTAGTATCCGCTTACCTATTTCAATCTCGTTTACCGACAAGTCTCTTTACTCATTCCGTAATACAAGATCCCGCAACTTACACACATTGCTTGCAAGGCTTGTGTGTGATGTTGTATTACCGAGTGGGCCCCGATATACCTCTCCGTCACACGGAGTGACAAACCCCAGTCTCGATCCATACTAACTCAACGAACACCTTCGGAGATACCTGGAGAGCATCTTTATAGTCACCCAGTTACGTTGCGACGTTTGATACACAAAAAGCATTCCTACGGTGTCAGTGAGTTATATGATCTCATCGTCATAGGAACAAATACTTGACACGCAGAAAACAGTAGCAACAAAATGACACGATCAACATGCTACGTCTATTAGTTTGGGTCTAGTCCATCACGTGATTCTTCTAATGACGTGATCCAGTTATCAAGCAACAACACCTTGTATATAACCAGAAGACCCTGACTATCTTTGATCAACTGGCTAGCCAACTAGAGGCTTGCTAGGGACAGTGTTTTGTCTATGTATCCACACATGTATATAAGTCTTCATTCAATACAATTATAGCATGGATAATAAACGATTATCTTGATACAGGAATTATAATAATAACTATATTTATTATTGCCTCTAGGGCATAATTCCAACACAAGATAGCTTCTGTTCCATCATATTTGGTAGACCTTTTCTCAATACTGTCAATGCTCATATTAACTGTGAGAAGCAAACTGTCACTATTGGCTTTGAAGGTGTGTCACATGAGTTCAATTTCTCCAAGTTTGGTAGACAACCTCATGAAAAGGAGTTGCCTAGTAAGGATGAAATTATTGCCTTAGCTTCTATTGTCGTGCCTCCTACTGATCCCTTAGAGCAATACTTGCTTGAGCATGAAAATGATATGCATATGGATGAAAGGGATGAGATAGATAGAGTTGTCTTAGAACAATATCCTATCCTTAAGAATAACTTGCCTGTTGAACTGCTTGGGGATCCATCTCCACAAAAGGGTGATCCTGTGTTCGAGCTTAAATAGTTGCCTGATACTCTTAAGTATGCCTATCTTGATGAAAAAGAGATATATCCTGTCATAATTAGTGCTAGCCTCTCGGAGCATGATGAAAAGAAGTTGCTAAAAACTCTGAGGAAGCACTGTGCTGCTATTGGATATACTCTTGATGATCTTAAGGGCATTAGTCCCACTCTATGGCAGCACAAGATCAAAACTGATCCTGAATTCAAACCAGTTGCTGATCATCAAATGAGACTGAATCCTAATATGAAAGAAGTAGTGAGAAAAGAAATACTAAAGCTCCTGGAAGCAGGTATTATCTATCATGTTGCTCATAGCGATTGGGTGAGTCCGGTGCATTGCGTCCCCTAGAAGGGAGGCATTACCGTTGTCCCTAATGATAAGGATGAATTGATCCCACAGAGGATTATTACTGGCTATAGGATGGTGATTGATTTTAGGAAGTTGAATAGAGCCACTAGGAAAGATCATTACCCTCTCCCTTTTATCGACCAAGTGCTAGAAAGACTATCCAAACACACACACACTTGTGCTTTCTAGACGGTTATTCTGCTTTCTCCCAAATACCAGTTGCACAATCTGATCAGGAGAAAACCACTTTCACCTGCCCTTTCGGTAGCTTTGCCTATAGACGTATGCCTTTTGGCTTATGTAATGCACCTGCCACATTTCAAAGATGTATGATGGCTATATTCTCTGACTTTTGTGAGAAGATTGTTGAGGTTTTCATGGATGCCTTCTCCATTTACGGGTCTTCCTTTGATGATTGCCTCAGCAACCTTGATCGAGTCTTATAGAGGTGTAAAGACACCAATCTTGTCTTGAATTGGGAGAGGTGCCACTTTATGGTTAATGAAGGCATCGTCTTAGGACACAAAATTTCTGAAAGAGGTATTGAAGTCGATAAGGCTAAGGTTCATGCGATCGAGAAAATGCCATACCCCACAGATATCAAAGGAATAAGAAGTTTCGTTGGTCATGCTGGTTTCTATAGAAGGTTCATCAAAGACTTCTCTAAGATTTCTAGGCCTCTTACCAATCTCTTGCAAAAGGATATTCCTTTTGTTTTTGACGATGATTGTGAGGAAGCCTTCGAAATACTTAAGAGGGCTTTGATAACTGCACCTATTGTTCAACCACCTGATTGGAACTTGCCTTTTGAGATCATGTGTGACGCTAGTGATTATGCTGTTGGTGCTGTTCTAGGGAAATGAGTTGATAAGAAGTTGAATGTTATTCACTACGCTAGTAAAACTCTAGACAGTGCCCAGAGAAACTATGCTACTACATAGAAGGAGTTTTTAGCAGTCGTGTTTGCATGTGAAAAGTTCAGGTCTTACATAGTTGATTCCAAAGTCACTATTCACACTGATCATGCTGCTATTAAGTACCTCATGGAGAAGAAGGATGCTAAATCTAGACTTATCAGGTGGGTTCTCTTGCTACAAGAATTTGATTTGCACGTTGTTGACAGAAAGGGTGCTGATAACCCAGTAGCAGATAACTTGTCTAGGTTGGAGAACGTTCTTGATGACCCACAACCTATTGATGATAGATTTCCCGAGGTCTAATTGAATGTCAACAATGCTTCACGTAGTGCACCGTGGTATGCTGATTATGCAAACTATATCGTTGCCAAATACATACCACCTAGTTTCACATACCATCAAAAGAAGAAATTCTTCTTTGACTTGAGACACTACTTTTGGGATGATCCTCACCTTTATACGGAAGGAGTAGATGGTGTTATTAGACATTGTGTACCTCAACATGAATAGGGCCAGATCCTACAGAAGTGTCACTCCGAGGCCTATGGAGGACACCATGCGGGAGATAGAACTACACACAGGGTATTGCAATCAGGTTTCTATTGGCCCACTCTCTTCAAGGATGCCCGTGAGTTTGTCTTGTCTTGTGACGAATGTCAAAGAATAGGTAATATTAGCAAACGTCAGGAAATGCCTATGAACTATCCACTTGTCATTGAACCATTAGATGTCTGGGGATTTGATTATATGGGACCTTTTCCAAAATCCAACGGGTATACTCACATCCTAGTTGGTGTTGATTACGTCACTAAGTGGGTAGAAGCTATCAAGATGCTGAAAGAAGTTATCTTCCCTAGATTTGGAGTCCCTAGATATCTAATGACCGACGGTGGTTCACACTTCATTCATGGTGCTTTCCGTAAAACACTTGCTAAGTACGATGTCAACCATAGAATTGCGTCTCCCTACCACCCTCAGTCCAGTGGTCAAGTAGAGCTAAGTAATAGAGAATTAAATTGATTCTGCAAAAGACTGTCAACAGGTCTAGAAAGAATTGGTCTAAGAAGCTCGATGATGCACTGTGGGCTTATAGAACTGCCTATAAGAATCCCATGGGCATGTCTCCGTACAAAATGGTGTATGGGAAAGCATGTCACTTACCTCTTGAGCTAGAGCATAAAGCTTATTGGGCAATCAAAGAGCTCAACTTTGATTTCAAACTTGCCGGTGAGAAGAGGTTATTTGACATTAGCTCGCCTGGTGAGTGGAGAACTCAGGCATATGAGAATGCCAAGCTCTTCAAAGAGAAGGTTAAGAGGTGGCTTGATAAGAGGATACAAAAGCGTGAGTTCAATGTAGGTGATTATGTCTTGCTATATAACTCTCATTTAAGATTCTTTGCAGGCAAGCTTCTCTCTAAATGGGAAGTCCCTACGTTGTTGAGGAAGTATATCGTTCCGGTGCTATCAAGATCATCAACACGGAAAGTAATTGTCCGAGAGTTGTAAATGGGCAGAGAATCAAGCATTATATCTCAGGTGCTCCCATAAATGTTGAGAGCAATATTATCAATACCATAACTCAGGAGGAATACCTAAGGGATGTTTATCAGCCTGTTTCAGACTCCGAAAATGAAGAGGTATGTGATTCGGTAAGAAAACAGAGTCCAAAACTTTTCCAATAGGAAATTTTCTCCATTTTGGAATATTTGAAAAAAATACAAAAATTGCAGGTAGTCCGGAAAGTGCGCGAGGAGGCGACAAGCCTACACGGCGCGGGCCCACCCCCTGGCCGCACCGTGAGGGCTTGTGGCCACCTCATGCGCCTCCCGGACTCCGTTTTCGTGCAGGGGACTCCTTCTGGTCTGGTCTGACCCCTGCATCACGCAAATTTCCTCTGTCTTTCGTTTCGAGTCTGTTTTCTGCCTCAGATCTATGTCAAGATGTCTTCTCAGGATTCAGAGGGGGAGAGCTATGTGGCAGATTACCTTGATAACCCCAAGGTCTATGGGGACTTGGAACCATACGACTGGACCACTGATGAGGAAGAAGACTATGATCCCAAGGGGAAGGAACAAACGAGTTCCGATGAAGAGGAGGCTCCTCTACCTCAACCTGGACGCACTCATGTGGAGTTCAAGAAGTCGAGCCTCCCTGACTCAAGGAAGAAACCTAAGACCTTGGTTATCCCTTCTCGTTTCTTGCAGGAGAGTAAGCAGGAATTATGCCAAAGGGTGTTGAAGCTTGAGGAGGAAAATGATGATCTAAGAGAGCAGAATTTTATGCTCAAGTGAAAATTAGACAAGCTCAAGACCTCTGCAACAACTCCTCCACCACCACCAAAGGAAGACAACTGAGCATTGGTATGGGCAATCCCCTTGGCTTGTGCCAAGCTTGGGGGACTTGCCCCAGTATCGTATCACCATCACATCTTTTGCCTTCACCTTTGTTTTAGTTTTCCTTTTCAGTTTTCTCTTTTTCTAGTAGAGTAAAAGTCTTAGTGTTTTAGTCTTGAGTTTAGTTTTGTGTCACCCCCGATGTATTCTTGCTCGTGAGCCATATAATAAAGAGTGTCTTAGTTGAAGGGCTTTGCCTCTTGCCATGATCAAAAGAGTGAGAACAGAACAAAAGCACGAAAGATCATGTAATGATCTTATGGGAAGTGATGGCTTCACATATAAAAAGAATGAGGATTGAAACTTGTTGAGGGTAGGCAAACGTAGACCTTGGTCATTGTTGCAATTAGTAGGAAGTGGTAAAGAAGGAGAGGTTCACATATAAATATATCAACTCTGACACCATCTATGATTGTGAACACTCACTAAGCTATTGCATGCCTAGAAGTAGATGTTGGACAAGAAAGACAACGTAATGAATTGTGTTTGCTTGGCTCTAAACAATGTTATATGATTAGACATCCCTTAGCATGTGACGATTGCTTCCATTTCACAATAGCCAAAACTCCCGCACCAAGTAGAGATACTACTTGTGCATCCATAAACCTTCAAACCCAGTTTTGCCATGAGTGTCCACCATACCTACCTATGGATTGAATAAGATCCTTCAAGTAAGTTGTCATCGGTGCAAGCAATAAAAATTGCTTTCTAATATCAAACCTGTGATGAGGAAGACATAAAAGCGACAGACTACATAATAAAGTTCTTTATCACAAGGGGCAATACAAGGTGACGTTCCCCCGCACTAAGAGGACACACATCCAAACCTCAAAAGCGCATGACAACCTCTGCTTCCCTCTGCGAAGGGCCTATCTTGTACCTTTACTTTTTGTCCCTGAAAGAGTCATGGTGATCTTCACCAATTCCTTATTTCGCCTTTATCTTGGCTACCGTCACATGCTTGGGAAAGATCTATATTCATATGTCAACTTGGAGGTAGGCACTCATGAATTATTATTGTTGACATTACCCTTGAGGTAAGCAGTTGGGAGGCAAAACTATAAGCCCCTATCTTTCTCTGTGTCCAGCTGAAACTTTAGTCTCATGAGTACCACGTGAGTTGTAGCAATTGTAGAGAACGAAAGAATGATTGAGTATGTGGATTTGCTTTACAAGCTCTTATTGACTCTTTCTGATGTTGTGATAAATTGCAATTGCTTCAATGACTAAAGGCTATCGGTTGTTAATTCTCGGTAAGGTTATTGATCAATGCTTTACTTTGTGAAGGAATTATCACTTTAGCATGAGAGATTATATGTTGGTATTGCTGTTCTGATCATGATCATGATGCATGCATGTTCGTATCTTGTTTTGTTGACATCTCTCTCCCTAAACATGTGGACATATTTATTAAGCTCGGCTTTCGCTTGAGGACAAGCAAAGTCTAAGCTTGGGGGAGTTGATACGTCCATTTTGCATCATGTTTTCATGTTGATATTTATCGCTTCTTTGGCTGTTATTTCACTTCACGGTACTATTCTTATGCCTTTTCTCTCTTATTTTGCAAGGTTTACATGAAGAGGGAGAATACTGGCAACTGGAATTCTGGCCTGAAAGTGGAGCAAAGTTGAGATACCTATTCTGCGCAACTCCAAACGCCGTGAAAATCAATGGAGATTTTTTCCCAATTTGTAAAAAATACTGGGCCGAAGAAGTGCCAGAGGGGCACCAGGGGGTTCCCACAAGCCTGCACGGCGCGACCACCCCAGGCCACGCCATGGGGGCTTGTGGGCATCCCACTGGCCCCCCTCTTTTGCTATATGGAGGGTTTCGTCCAGGAAAAAAATCAGAAGGGAGATTTTTCGTGGTTTCTCCGCCGCCACGAGGCTGAACTTGAGCAGAACCAATCTAGAGCTCCGACAGGACGATCCTGCCAGGGAAACTTCCCTCCCAGAGGGGTAAATCGTCGCCATCGTCATAACCAACAATCCTCTCATCGGAGGGGACTCATCTCCATCAACATCTTCATCAGCACCATCTCATCTCCAAACCCTAGTTCATCACTTGTTACCAATCTCCGTCTCACGACTCCGGTTGGTACTTGTAAGGTTGTCAGTAGTGTTGATTACTCTTTGTAGTTGATGCTACTTGGATTATTTGGTGGAAGAGTTTATGTTCAGATCCTTGATGCTACTCATTACCTCTCTGATCATGATTATGATTATGCTTTGTAAGTAGTTACTTTTGTTCCTGAGGATATGGGATAAGTCATGCTAATAATAGTCATGTGAATTTGGTATTCGTTTGGTATTTTGATATGTTGTATGTTGTTTTTCCTCTGGTGGTGTTATGTGAACGTCGACTACATAACACTTCACCATTATTTGGGCCTAGAGGAAGGCATTGGGAAGTAGTAAGTAGATGATGGGTTGCTAGAGTGACAGAAGCTTAAACCCTAGTTTATGCGTTACTTCGTAAGGGGCTGATTTGGATCCACTAGTTTAATGCTATGGTTAGACTTTGTCTTAATTCTTCTTTCATAGTTGTGGATGCTTGCGAGAGGGATTAATCATAAGTGGATGCTTATCCAAGTAAGGGAAGTACCCAAGCACCGGTCCACCCACATATCAAACTACAAAAGTAACAAACACGAATCATATGAACATGATGAAAACTAGCATGATAGAAATTCCCGTGTGTCCTCGGGAGCGTTTTTCCTCCTATAAGACTTTGTCCAGGCTTGTCCCTTGCTATAAAAGGGATTGGGCCACTTTTCTGCACCGTTGCTACTTTTGTTACTTGTTGCTTGCTACGAATCATCTCACCACACAATCACTTGTTACCGACAATTTCAGTGCCAGCAGATTTTACCTTGCTGAAAACCACTTGTCAGATCCTTCTGCTCCTCGTTGGGTTCGACACTCTTACTTATCGAAAGGACTAAGATTGATCCCCTATACTTGTGGGTCATCAGAGGCGCCCTAGGGTGGGCCTTGAGGCCCAAGGTGGCCTCCCCACGCCTAGGGTTTTGCCTCTTCCACCCCTTGCTACGCCTTGGGCTGATTGTGGAGGCGCACCAGCCCACTTAGGGGTGGTTCCCACCCACTTTTTGCCCATGTAGCAGCTTGGGGCTTGTGGCCCTTGCCGGTGGACCCCTGGAACCCTTCCGGTGGTCCCGATACATTACCGGTGTCACCCGAAACACTGCTGGTGACCAAATCCTCACTTCCTATCCCTGTTCAAGAATTCGTTCGATTTACCAGTTAACTTGCCGATTAATCACTACTCGTAGGATCACCGAGTAGCCGATTAATTGAAAAAACACCCGATTAATGGATTAAAAGGCCGATTAACTTTCTGATTAGTCTATTAATCCCCTACTCGCTAGTCAACCGAGCAGTTACCAGTTAACGATTTCCTCAACAATGCTTCCTATATATGAATCTTTACCTCCGGACCATTCCGGAACTCCTTGTGACGTCTGGGATCTCATCCGGGACTCCGAACAACCTTCGGTAACCACGTACACTATTCCCCTATAACCCTAGCGTCATCGAACCTTAAGTGTGTAGACCCTATGGGTTCGGGAAGCATGCAGACATGACCGAGACACCTCTCCAGTCAATAACCAACAGCGGGGTCTGGATATCCATGTTGGTTCCCGCATGTTCCAAGGTGATATCATCGGATGAACCACGATGTCGGGGATTCAAGCAATCATGTATGCAATTCCCTTTGTTTATCGGTATGATACTTGCCCGAGATTCAATCGTCGGTATCCCTATACCTTGTTCAATCTCGTTGTCGGCAAGTCTCTTTACTCGTTCCATAACACGTCATGTCGTGGCTAACTCCTTAGTCACATTGAGCTCAGTATGATGATGGATTACCGAGTGGGGCTAGATATACCTCTCCGTCACATGGAGTGACAAATCCCAGTCTCGATTCATACAACCAAATAGACACTTTCAGAGATACCTGTAGTGCACCTTTATAATCACCCAGTTACGTTGTGACGTTTGATAATCCAAAGAACTCCTACGATATCCGGGAGTTGCACAATCTCATGGTCTAAGGAAATGATACTTGACGTTAGAAAAGCTTTAGCAGACGAACAAAATGATCTAGTGCTATGCTTAGGATTGGGTCTTGTCCATCACATCATTCCCCAATGATGTGATCCCATTATCAATGACATCCAATGTCCATGATCAGGAAACCATGATCATCTATTGATCAACGAGCTAGCCAACTAGAGTCTCACTAGGGACATGTTGTGGTCTATGTATTCACACATGTATTACTATTTCCGGTTAATACAATTATAGCATGAATAATAGACAATTATCATGAACTAGGAAATATAATAATAACCAATTTATTATTGCCTCTAGGGCATATTTCCAACAGTCTCCCACTTGCACTAGAGTCAATAATCTAGTTCACATTACTATGTGATTGCAATGAATCCAACACCCATACAGTTTTGGGGTTCGATCATGTATTTCTTGTGAGAGAGGTTTTAGACAAAACGGATCTGAACCTTTCAGATCCGTGTGTGCTTTACAAATCTCTATGTCTTCCTATAGATACTGCTACCATGCACCATTTGGAACTATTCCAAATGACTGCTCCACTATAATAATCCGGTTTACTACTCAGAGTTATCCGAATTAGTGTTAAAGCTTGCATCGACGTAACCCTTTACGACGAACTCTTTAATCACCTCCATAATCGAGAAAAATTCCTTAGTCCGCTAGTTAGTAATGATAACTTTGACCACTATCTAGTGATCCATTCCTGGATCACTTTTGTACCCCTTGACTGACTCATGGCAAGGCACACTTCAGGTGCGGTACACAACACAACATACTATAGAGCCTATGGCTGATGCATAGGGAATGACCTTCGTCCTTTCTGTTTCTTCTGCCGTGGTCGGGCTTTTGAGTCTTACTCAAATTCACACCTTACAACACAGACAAGAACTCCTTATTTGCCGATCTATTTTGAACTCCTTCAAGACTTGTCAAGGCATGTATTCCGTTGAAAGTTCTGTCAAGCATTTTGATCTATATTTATAGATCTTGATGCTCAATGTTCAAGTAGCTTAATCCAGGTTTTCCTTTGAAAAACTCCTTTCAAACAACCCTTTATGCTTTCCAAAAATTCTACATTATTTCCGATCAACAATATGTCAACCACATATACTCATCAGAAATTCCATAGTGCTCCCACTCACTTCTTTGGAAACAAAAGTTTCTCATAAACCTTGTATAAATCCAAAAATTTTGATCATCTCATCAAAGCATATATTCCAACTCCAAGATGCTAGCTCTAGTCCTTAGAAGGATCGCTAGAGCTTTGCGTACTTGTTAGCATCCTTTAGGATCGCCAAAATCTTCTAGTTGTATCACATACAACCTTTCCTCAAGGAAACCGTCGAGGAAACAATGTTTTGACATCCTATCTGCAAGATTTCATAAACGATGCAGCAACTGCTAACATAATTCCAACAGACTTTCAACGTCGCTATGAGTGAGAAAGTCTCATCAGAGTCAACTCTTTGAACTTTGTTGTAAACATCTTTGCGACAAGTCGAGCCTTCTTAATGGTAACTTTTCACCATTATCGTCTGTCTTCCTTTCAAAGATCCATCTGTAGTTAACAGTCTTACAACCATCAATTAGTTCTTCCAAAGTATACACTTTTTTTCATACATGGATATCCTCTCGGGTTTCATGGCCTCCAGCCATTTGATGGAATCCGGCCCCACCATGACTTCTCCATAGCTCGTAGGTTCATTGTTGCCTAGCAACACGACCTCCAAGACAGGATTACCGTACCACTCTCGAGAAGTAGGCGTCCTTGTCGACCTACGAGGTTTGGTAGTGACTTGATCCGAAACTTTCATGATCACTATCATTAGCTTACACTTCAATTGGTGTAGGTGCCACATGAACAACTTCCAGTGACCTGCTACACACTGGTTGAAGTGATGGTTCATTAACCTCATCAAGTCTCCACCATCCTTCCACTCAATTCTTTCGAGAGAAACTTTTCCTCGAGAAAGGACCCATTTCTAGAAACAAACACTTTGCTTCCATATCTAAGATAGGAGGTATACCCAACCATTTTGGGTGTCCTATGAAGATGCATTTATCCGCTTTGGGTTCAAGCTTATCAGGCTAAAACTCTTTCACATAAGCATTGTAGCCCCAAACTTTTAAGAAATGATGGTTTAGGTTTCTACAAACCATAGTTCATACGGTGTCATCTCAATGGAATTACGTGGTGCCCTATTTAAAGTGAACGTGGTTGTCTCTAATGCCTAACCATTAACAATAGTGCTAATTTTATAAGAGACATCATAATATGCATCATATCTAATAGGGCACGACTATGACATACGGACACACCATCAGACTATGGTGTTCCATGTGGCATGAGTTGTGAAACAATTTTCACATGAAACAGTTTTCACATTGTCTTAAATGTTTACCAAACTCGCAACTCATATATATATGGTGGAAGATTTTAAAGGTAAGGAATGCATTGCCATCAAACCTAAAGCATAACAACGCTTGGAAGGACTAACCAAGATCCATTCAGCGTCACATTGTTTCTTCTACAGCTTGAACTCATGCCACCAATTTGGGCCACCATTACCCCAAAGACGAAAGTAGCACTTGAAACTAAGGCATGAGAAAGAACTCAAATCAAGGATATGAAAACCAACTTGTTTGCATTAGACCCTGAAAGAGAAAACCTTATCCTTAACACATTCCACCATAAGATCAATAGCCGAGCCATCGATCACTAACTCTAAGGCGACAGCAATAGAATCATTAGTGAAATGAAAAGCATGTGTGTTAAAAGAGACCACCATGATAAAATAACGCCGATGATCCATCGGGTGCACTGAAAGACCAGATTGCTGAAACACATCATCCGCAAAAGACCCACCATGAGAAAAATCCAGATCGAGGGTGGAGCCAGTACGAGAACCCATTGAGATTGGTATGCCGAACTAAGGAGAGGTCACTCAAGAAGATGATTCGAAGAGGAGTTGAACACGATGGCTAGAATCCCAGATCGCCATGGAGTCGCTAGCCGGGTGGGTGGTGATACGTCCCAAACGTATCTATAATTTCTGCTTGTTCCATGATCTTTTGGGTGACATTGTTATATGTTTTGCTACACTTTTATATCATTTTACACATATTTAGACTAACCTACTAACTCAGTCCACCCAGTGCCAGTTTCTGTCTGTTGATGTCTATTTTGCAGGGGCTTTTACCCAATTTTCCGAAGCCCGAAAAATCCCGAGAAAAATATATAAAAATCAGCGCACCAGAAGATTCACGAAGCACAAAAGGGGGCCAGAGGGGTGCCAGGGGAGGCCCAGGCGACTAGTAGGCGTGGCCCACCCCTAGGCCGCGCCAAGAGGCCGCCTGGGTGGGTCCCACGCCCTCTAGTGCCCTCCTTTTGCCTATATTTACCCCTTGACAAGGAAAACCCCATACGAGATCCAGAATCGCGAATTTCTCCATCGTTCCACCGCCGCAACGCTTCCGAGATCGGGAGCGTGAGGAGACCTCTTCCCGGCACCCTGCCGGAGGGAGGATTGACCTCTGGGAGCTTCTCCGCTGCCATGGATGCTTCCCGGGCGTGCCATGAGTTGTCCTCCTTGGACCATGGATCCATGACCAGTAGCTATGTGATGTCTTCTCTCCAATCTTGTGCTTCAATGGATAGTCCTATTGAGCTGCCCTACATGATGAAGGCATCTATGTAATTATTTTGCTATTTCTATGCTTGGTTTGTTGGGATCCGATGGATTATGAGATTATGTTCAGATTGTTATGAGTTATATATTTGATTATCCTTTTATATTATGTTCCTTAGTGATTCATGCATGCTCTTCGTTGCTATTTATTGCTTTGGCCGAGTAGTAGATTGTAAGTCCAAGAAGGAACGTTGTGCATGATTGTGGGTTCATGCCCCTCGATGTCTAGCCTGAGTGAAAGAAATATGAGACTAGGAGATATGCTGTTGACACCAGGGAGAAAACAAGGTGCTTGTGACCATGGTTGCAAGGATTGTTTTACCTTACGCATAGTTCATTAATGCAGTTGTCCGTTGCTTTGAGTTTAAACTTTGGGTGGGGCTCGCAACTTAATACCGGCGAGATGTTATGGATAGATATCTCAAGGTGGATGATTAGTAAGTAGATGTTGATGAATAAACGGTCTACTTGTCTTGGCGTACTGCCCATTACTTTTGAACCTCTAACTATCAAGTAGCATAATTAGCATTGTGGTGCGTTCATAATTCTGTCAATTGCCCAAATATAATTTGTTTACCCAAGCATAGTTGCTTATCATCTTTTGGGAGAGAGACATCACTAGTGAACATCATGTGACTCCGGTCCATATCACCATCATTGTTTACACCTCCATCATTTACCGTTTTCATTTACTTGTCCGTTTCAATTACTATTACTTTTCCCGCTTTATTTTGATCCTTTGCAAACTACAAGGCCGGAGAGATTGACAACCTCTGTGTACTCGTTGGGACCAAAGTTATTTGTTGTGTGTGCAGGTCCACGTCTTCTGCTAGTGCTAGTGTGGGAAACACCTACTTGTTGATCCTAGGAGTCCTCCTTGTTTGATAAACCTTACAGTCTTCGTGTGAGGAAAAACTTGCTGCTGACTACATCTCAACCTTCCACTTGGGCTAACCAACGAGGTGCGAGAAGTATATACATCATCTCGTCATCAAGCAAAGTTTTCTGGCACCTTTGCCGGGGACTCCAGTTTTCGTCTAAGCTTGGGGATGCCCCCGTGCATCCCGTTCTCTATCAACAATCATCAGTTCGTCCATCTCCATGCTATATTTTTATCACTTCATATGTTATGTGCTATGCTTGGAGCATCCCACTCTTTACCTTTTAGTTTGTTTTAGTTTTGCTTGACGTTCATAACAAATCGGAACCTAGCCTACCTTGTTTGGGGAAGAAACACGCTCCATTCCACTCTAGAACACAACATAGGTTTCATGCTTATCTTTTTGTGTATTCTTTATCATTACATAGCTATTGTCATGCTTAGCTCTTAGTTTTAATTCTTATCTTTTTAAGAGCTTTTATTTAGGTTGCTTTTGGAACTCTCTTGAGTTATCATGCTTATCTTGTTTAAAGAGTTGGCTTGTTGCACTGAGTTGTGTGTCTTGCATGAGTAGGTAATTTAGGTTGCTATTTAAGTATAGTAGTAACTTGCAATAGTTTTGAGGTATTGATTTGAGTAATGTTTGGACTATTGGTGCCAAAAGCTTGAGACTATTAGTGATAGGTGTCGTATTTTGGGAAATCCGTGTTTTTTTTCAAAAACTAAAAATTAGTTGAGAACTCTAGCTACTAAATTGATCGCTAACCTCTGGAGGGGTTGGAATATTTAGAATACCCTCATGTTACCATGATTCGACGATGTGCAAGGATAACCAAACCCCCAAACACTCCTCCTCGTGGTACTTGTCTCTTTGTGAATTTCCTAAATAGATAAAGAGTTATCGATAATAAGTGTATGAGTTCTTCGGACTAATGTGAGTATTCGATTGTTGGCACTTCCACCATCCATATTTTGCTAGCCTCTTCGATACCATGCATTGCCCTTTCTCATCTTAAGAGTTGGTGCAAACTTCGCCGGTGCATCCGAACCCATGACATGGTACGCTCTGTCATACATAAGCCTCATTATATATTTCCTCAAAACAGCCACCATACCTACCTATTAAGGCATTTCCATAGCCTTTCCGAGATACATTGCCATCAACATCCACCATCTCATGATTTGATCTTCATGTCATACATGTTTTTGCTTGACCGAGGAGCCGCATGCTAGTAGGGCCTTGACCTTATTACTCCTACATGACGTGCTAGTATTATTACATATCCTGCTACACTGGCACGGGCATACATTTGCATACATCATTATAGTTTTCACTTGTCTTTATGTTGAGTATTTATTATAAAGTGTGATGAACTTATTTTTATTCATGTAAAACATAGAGTGTTGCCCCCAAGTGAGGAAAAGATCCCAAAGAGGACAAATTAAAATATCCCAAAGAGGACAAATGAGAGATAAATAGAAAGAACCAAAGAGGCCACAAAAAAATAAAGAAATAGAAAAAAAAGAAATAAAAAGAGAGAAGGGGACAACACTACTATTCCTTTTGAAAGATCCAAACTCGTACTCCGTTGCTATATTTGTACTACATAGAGATTATCATTCATGCATAACTATGTCGGGACCCTTACACTATAGAACTTGGTTTGCATATTCCAATGATGAGCCTCCTCAAATGAGCTCTAGCTATTCATGAGCAAACAAGTTGGATGCACCCCCACTAGTTCCATTGGAGAGTTTACCTTGGCTCATATGTGCATCCGTTACATGGCAATCCCTACTCCTCACATCATATCTATCATTAGGCTTTCTCTCCCCTATGGTTGTCCTCATTGATGTGAGCCTTTCACACCCTTTTTGTCTTCCTTCCCCATCATTATTGTATTTTCCATCCTAAGTGCCAACATATCTTGCTTATGCTCATCCATTGCATGAGTGCTCAAAGTCGAAAGGGAGAGGACCATTTTGACTTGTGCCTGACTAGTGGTCTGGGAATGAGTGAAAATAAGATTCCGGAGGAAACCAAGTGTGAAATTTTAGTAGACTAAGTTCTCAATTAAAAAAATATTTTATGATCTCAACCCATCTCCCACTTCTTGCATGCAAACACCATTTGGAGACATTCGAGTCACGGATAGCGAGAGCTCTTGCACCTTTATGTTCTTACTTTGCTAATTTCAATACTAAATATAGATCCTTGCTTGTTATTGTCTTTACTTGAATTACATATATTACTTGCTTTACTTTGAAGTTCTTATATGCGTGTTAGCATGTCACCACAGAAATTATTGTGTTATCATTTATCTACTCGAGGACGAGCAGAAATTAAGTTTGGGGATGTTGATACGTCCCAAACGTATCTATAATGTCTGCTTGTTCCATGATCTTTTGGGTGACATTGTTATATGTTTTGCTATACTTTTATATCATTTTACACATATTTGGACTAACCTACTAACTCGGTGCACCCAGTGCCAATTTTTGTGTGCTGATGTCTATTTTGCAGGGGCGTTTACCGAATTTTCCGAAGCCCAAAAAATCCTGAGAAAAATATATAAAAATTAGCACACCAGAAGCTTCACGAAGCACGAAAGGGGCTAGAGGGGTTCCAGGGGCCGCCCAGGCGACTTATGGGTGCGGCCCACCGCTAGGACGCGCCAAGAAGCCGTCTGGGTGGGTCCCACGCCCTTTGGAGCCCTCCTTTCACCTATATTTACCCCTTGGAGAGGAAAACCCTATACGGGATCGAGAATCACAAATTTCTCCATCGTTCCGCGCTGCAGGGGTTCCGAGATCGGGAGCATTAGGAGACCTCTTCCCGGCACCCCGCCGGAGAGTGGAATGACCTCCGGGAGCTTCTCCACCGCCAGGGATGCTTCCTGGATGTCCCATGAGTAGTCCTCCTTGGGCCATGGGTCCATGACCAGTAGCTATGTGATGTCTTCTCTCCAATCTTGTGCTTCAATGGTTAGTCCTTGTGAGCTGCCCTACATGATGAAGGCATCTATGTAATTCTCTTGCTATTGCTATGCTCGGTTTGTTGGGATCCGAAGGACTATGAGATTATGTTCAGATTGTTATGAGTTATATATTTGATTATCCTTTTATATTATGTTCCTTAGTGATTCATGCATGTTCTTCGTTGCTATTTATTGCTTTGGCCGAGTAGTAGATTGTATGTCCAAGAGGGAACGTTGTGCATGATTGTGGGTTCATGCCCCTCGATGTCTAGCTTGAGTGAAAGAAATATGAGACTAGGAGATGTGCTGTTGGCACCAGGGAGAAAACAAGGTGATTGTGACCATGGTTGCAAGGATTCTTTACCTTACGCATAGTTCATTAATGCAATTGTTCGTTGCTTTGAGTTTACACTTTGGGTGGGGCTCGCAACTTAATACAAGCGATATGTTCTGGATAGATATCTCAAGGTGATTTATTAGTAAGTAGATGCTGATGAATAAATGGTCTACTTGTCTTGGCGTAGTGCCCATTACTATTGAACCTCTAACTATGAAGTAGTATAATTAGCATTGTGGTGCGTTATAATTCTGTCAATTGCCCAACTGTAATTTGTTTACCCAAGCATAGTTGTTTATCGTCTTTTGGGAGAGAGACATCACTAGTGAACATCATGTGATTCCGGTCCATATCACCATCATTGTTTACACCTCCATCGTTTACCGTTTTCATTTACTTTTCCGTTGCAATTACTATTACTTTTCCTGCTTGTGTTTTGATCCTTTGCAAATTACAAGGCCTGAGAGATTGACAACCTCTTTGTACTCGTTGGAGCGAAGTTATTTGATGTGTGTGCAGGTCCACATCTTCTGCTAGCGCCAGGGTTGGAGACACCTACTTTTAGATCCTAGGAGTCCTCCTGCTTCAATAAAGCTTGCAGTCTTCGTGTGAGGGAAAACTTGCTGCCGACTACATCTCAACCTTCCACTTGGGGTAACCAACGAGGTGCGAGAAGTATATACATCATCTCGTCATCAGGTGGGTGAGTGGATCCACAATCATACGATTAGGTTTTTAGAGATAAGCCTTATTTTCCCTGTTTTTGTAGCTAATGAACTTGTCGGAGGATTCATACCTCTCGACACAGGCATGAGACAGGAAAACCAATTTTAACTCTTGGAACATCTCATATGCTCCATGGTGCACAAAACGTCTTTGGATCCCCGGTCCTTATCCGTACAACATGGTGCATTGGACTATAGAGTAGTAATTAGACCATGCCAACCACGTCCACAGACGATGCCAGAGGGCTAGCGCACCGAGCGATGCATCAAGGACATAAGCCTTTTGTGCTACCGTGAGGATAATCCATAGATTACGGACTGAGTCCACATAATTTCTTTCATCGTCTTTCAACTTAGGCTTCTCTAGGAATGCATTAAAATTCACGAGAGCTACTACACGAGCCATTGATCCACAACATAATTTTAGAAGACAATTTAGAATATTTTCATGATCAATTAATCAAATTACTAATGAACTCCAAATCAAATCAACATCCCTCAGGTTGTTGATATGTCCCAAATGTATCTACAATTTTTGCTTGTTCCATGATATTTTGGGTGACATTGTTATATGTTTTGATACACTTTCATACCTTTTTACACATATTTGGACTAACCTACTAACTCAGTGCACCAAGTGCCAGTTTTTGTGTGTTGATGTCTTTTTTGCAGGGACTTTTACCCAAATTTACCGAGTCCCAAAAATCCCGAGAAAAATATATAAAAATCAGCGTGACGGAAGCTTATGGAGCACCGAAGATGGGACAGAGGGAAGCCAGGGGCTGCCCAGGCGGCCTCCCTGCACGACCTGGCCCCTGGACACGCCCACAGGTCGCCTGGGTGGGCCCCACCTCCTCTGACGCCCTACTTTGGCCTATATTTACCCCTCCGATCGGAAACCCTTCCATCATATCTACAATCACGAATTTCTCCATCGTTCGGCCCCACAGCCTTTCTGAGATCGGGAGCGTCAGGAGACCTCTTCCCGGTACCTTGCAAGAGGGAGGATTGACCTCCGGGAGCTTCTCCACCGCCATGGACGCTTCCCGGACGTGCCGTGAGTAGTCCTCCTTGGACCATGAGTCCATGACCAGTAGCTATGTGATGTCTTCTCTCCAATCTTGTGCTTCAATGATTAGCCCTTGTGAGATGCCCTACATGATCAAGGTATCTATGTAACTTTCCTCGTATTGCTATGCTCGGTTTGCTGGGATCCGATGGATTATGAGATTATGTTCAGATTGTGATGAGTTATATATTTGATTATCCTTTTATATTACGTTCTTAGTGATTCATGCATGTTCTCCGTTGCTCTTTATTGCTTTGGCCGAGTAGTAGATTGTAACTCCAAGAGGGAGCGTTATGCATGATTGTGGGTTCATGCCCCGTGGTGTCTAGCTTGAGTGACAAAAACATGAGACTAGGGGATGTGTTTTTGCCACCAGGGAGAAAACAACGGTGCTTGTGACCGCGGTTGCAAGTAGTGTTTACCTTACGCAAAGTTCGTTAATGCAGTTGTCCGTTGCTTTGAGTCTACACTTTGGGTGGGGCTCGCAACTTAATTCCAGCAAGATGTTCTGGATAGATATCTCAAGGTGGATGATTAGCAAGTAGATGCTGATGAATAAACGTCTACTTGTCTTGGCGTACTACTCATTACTATTGAGCCTGTAACTTTCAAGTAGCATAATTAGCATTGCGATGCGTTCATAATTCTATCAATTGCCCAGCTGTAATTTGTTTACACATGCATAGTTGTTTATCGTCTTTTGGGAGAGAGACATCACTAGTGAACATCATGTGACTCAGGTCCATATTTCCACCATTGTTTACACCTCCGTCATTTACTAATTTTATTTACTTTTTTGTTGCAATCACTATCACTATTCCCGCTTGTGTTTTGATCATTTGCAAACTACAAGGCCGGAGAGATTGACAACCTCTCTGTACTCGTTGGGAGAAGAGTTATTCGTTGTGTCTGTAGGTCCATGTCTTCTACTAGTGCTAGAGCAGCGGACACCTACTTGCTGATCCTCGGAGTCCTCCTGGTTCGATAAACCTTACAGTCCCCGTGTAAGGGAAATCTGCTGCTCACGACAACTCCACCTTCCACTTGGGGTAACCAACGAGGGGTGAGAAGTATATTCATCAACTCGTCATCAAGCAAATTTCTAGCGCCGTTGTCGGGGACTCCATTCTTCAAGATAGGGGAGTTGCACTCTATCCTTTACCTTTGCTTTTAGTCTTGTTAGTTTGCTTTCTAGTTTTTGCTTTAGAGTCTTATACCAAAAGCCACAAAAAAATTAGTTGCTTTGTTCTTGCTTGTTGCTGCTGCTATGGGTTCCAGTAAAAACACCAAGTTGTGTGACTTCACTAGTCACAATAACAATGACTTTATCTGCACTCCTATTGCTCCTCCCGCCACTCGGGCTACCTCCTATGAGATTAAACCTGCTTTACTGAACCTTGTTATGAAAGATCAATTCTCCGGTGCTGGAGATGATGCTGCCTTGCAGTTGAATAATTTCGTTGAGCTTTGTGATATGCAAAAGCACAAAGAAGTAGATGGTGATATTGTTAAACTTACGGTTTTTTCCTTTCTCCTTGAGAGGAGGAGCTAAAGTGTGGCTTCAATCTTTGCCTAGGAATAGCATAGATTCTTGGGATAAGTGCAAATATGCTTTTATTGGGAAGTATTACCCGCCTGCTAAGATTATCCACTTAAGAAGTAACATTATAAATTTTAGGAAGCTGGATAATGAACATGTTGCCCAAGCTTGGGAACGTATGAAATATCTTGTTAAGAATTTCCCTACACATGGTTTGACTACTTGGATGGTTATGCAAACTTTCTATGCAGGATTGAACTTTACCTCACGAAATCTGTTAGACTCGGCCGCGGGAGGAACCTTTATGTCCACTACACTTGGTGCTGCCATGAAACAATTGGATGTGATGATGACAAATTATTCTCAATGGCACACCAAGAGAGCTCCAACAGGTAGGAAGGTAAACTCTGTTAAGGAGATCTCCTCCCTTAATGATAAGGTTGACATGATCATGACTTTACTTACTAAGCAAGCTCCTATTGATCCTCATGATGTTCCGTTAAATTCTTTGGTTGCTCAAGAAAGAGAGCAAGTTGATGT
Source organism: Hordeum vulgare subsp. vulgare (assembly GCF_904849725.1). Taxonomy (NCBI): domain Eukaryota; kingdom Viridiplantae; phylum Streptophyta; class Magnoliopsida; order Poales; family Poaceae; genus Hordeum; species Hordeum vulgare. The sequence goes on along the minus strand of NC_058520.1, from coordinate 49,740,441 downwards.
TAATTTTATCTCTAGGAACAACTTTAATAATAATGCTTATAGGAGTAATTTTGGTAGCAATCCTTGACCGTTTCCATCCAACAACTATGGGAACAACAACACTTATCCTAGCACCAAAAACTCCACTTCTGAATTAGAGAGCATGCTTAAAGACTTTATCACTTCTCAAAAAGCCTTCAACAAGAGTGTATAAGAGAAATTAGAAAAATTAGATAGTCTCTCTTTGAAGGTAGATAACATAGCTCACGATGTAGAGATGCTTAAAATTAGAACTTCCCCTTGAGGAAAGGAACACCACACCCATGAATGCTATACAAGTCCAAATTAATGAGAACATAAGAATGCTAGCCAAGCTTAAGGATAGATGGGCTAGAGAAAAAGAAGAGGAAGATAGTATCAATAGCCTTCCTACATACACTACCCTTGCTACTATACAAGTTGTTGAGGATCTCAAAACTTTTAGCACCCATCACACCCCAAGTCCCAATGGACCTATTAATGGTGATGCTAAAACCTCAACTATAGGACAAGAAGGTCCTTTGAACTTAGAGACTACCAAAATAATGAGCTTAGATGACATAACTACCACTTTAAGCAATGGTAGTAATCTTGATTTTGATAACTCTAGTCTCTCCGAAGTTATCACTTTTTTGCAAAGAATGGCTAAAGACCCCCACACTAGTACACTCAATATTGCCTTCACCGAGCATATTACCAATGCTCTTATCAAAGCTAGGGAGGAGAATCTTAAGCTAGAGACTTCTATTCCTAGGAAACTAGAAGATGGTTGGGATCCTATGGTCAAGATTAAATTGAATAATATCTCTTGCTTTGCTTTATGTGATGTTGGAGCTAGTGCCTCTGTTATGCCCAAAAGAATGTATGATATGCTCGATTTGAAACCTTATGATCAATGTTCTTTTGGTGTTCGTCTTGTTGATTCTTCCATAAAGAAACCTTTAGGGAGAATTGATGATGTGCTTATTGTTGTCAATGATAATTATGTTCTCGTTGATTTTCTTATTATGGACATTGAGTGTGATCCCTCATGTCCAATTATTTTGGGACGTCCTTTTCTCCGCACCGTTGGTGCTATCATTGGCATGAAAAAAGGGACCATTAGATTCCAATTTCCCCTTAAAAAGGGAATGTAACACTTCCCTCGAAAGAAGATTAAGTTACCTTATGAGTCCGTTTTCCGGGCAAGTTATTCTTATGGAGTTGATAATACTTGATCTTTTTTGCATCATGCCTAGCTCAAAGGCATAAAAGAAAGCGCTTGTTGGGAGGCAACCCAATTTGTTTTTACTTTCAGTTTTAGTGGTCTTGATGCTTGTTACAACTATAGAAACATCATTGTATCTTCATTTCCAAGCTTTGTGCCAAGTTTTAGCCTCCCATTGCAAGAAAGTTCAAAAGTTGTGACATGCTGTCCAGAAACAGATTTTGTCTGCCTGACGGAAAAATTTGCCACAAATCACAAGATCATCTTTTTGATCTGAATTTTTTTCACAGCATGCTCTATATAATTTTCTTTCTGGCGTATGTTCTGAGTTTTTTTATTTTAGTTGCCGGAGTGCCCCGATAAAATTATTTACGACCTGTTGTTCTGTTTTTCACAGATTCTGTCATGTTCTACGCTTTCATCGTTTTGCAAATCTTAAGCTTGCTTTTCCCTTTGCAAAAATCCTTTGGGAATAATGAGAAACAGTAGATTTTCATGAATTTTTTTATTTCCAGTAGGGAATATATTATTTTATTATGGGTACTAACCACTCTAATCAGCTTATGATGAGTTTTGTATGAAGGGAGTTTTCAAGTATGCGATGGAAGATGATGAAAGAAGATCCAGGAGTGTCAAGCGCTCAAGCTTGGGGATGCTCCCATGCACCCCCAAGAAATATTCAAGGAAACTCAAGCATCTAAGCTTGGGTATGCCCCCGATCATCCCCTTCTCCATCAACAATCATTAGTTCGTCCATCTCCATGCTATATTTTTATCACTTCATATGTTATGTGCTATGCTTGGAGCGTCCCGCTCTTTACTTTTTAGTTTCTTTTAGTTTTGCTTGCTGTTCATAACAAGTCGGAACCTGGCCTTCCTTGTTTGGGAGAGAAACACGCTCCACTCCACCCTAGAACACAACATAGGTTTTCATGCTTATCCTTTTTGTGTGTTCTTTATCTTTTCATAACTGTTGTCATGCTTAGCCCTCAGTTTTCATGCTTTATCATTTTTAGAGCTATTATTTAGATTGCTTTTGGAACTCTCTTGAGTTATCATGCTTATCTTGTTTAGAGAGTTGGCTTGTTGCACTGAGTTGTGTGTCTTGCATGAGTAGGTAATTTAGGTTGCTATTTAAGTATAGTAGTAACTTGAAATAGTTTTGAGGTATTGATTTGAGTAATGTTTGGACTATTGGTGCCAAGAGCTTGAGCCTATTAGTGATAGGTGTCGTATTTTGGGAAATCCGTGTGTTTTTCAAAAACTAAAAAATTAGTTGAGAACTCTAGCTACTAGATTGATCGCTATCCTCTGGAGGGGTTGGAATATATAGAGTACCCTCACGTTACCATGAGTCGAGGATGCGCAAGGACAACCAAACCCCCAAACACTCCTCCTCGGGGTGCTTGTCTCTTTGTAAATTTTCTGACTAGATAGAGAGTTACCGACAATAAGTGTATGAGTTCTTCGGACTAATGCGAGTATTCGATTGTTGGCACTTCCACCATCCATATTTTGCTAGCCTCTTTGGTACCGTGCATTGCCCTTTCTCATCTTGAGAGTTGGTGCAACCCTCGCCGGTGCACCCAAACCCTTGGCATGATACGCTCTGTCATCATAAGCCTCATTATATCTTTCCTCAAAACAGCCACCATACCTACCTATTAAGGCATTTCCATAGCCTTTCCGAGATACATTGGCATGCAACATCCACCATCTCATGACTTGATCTTCATGGCATACATGCTTTTGATTGATCGAGGAGCCGCATGCTAGTTGGCACTCGCCCTTATTATTGGTACATGACACACTAGTATGATTGCATATCCCGCTACACTGGCAGAGGCATACATTTGCATATAGCATGATAGTTTTCATTTGTCGTTATGTGAGTACTTCTTATAAAGTGTGATGGTCTTCTTTTTACTCTTGTAAAACATAGAGAGTTGCCCTTAAATGAGGAAAATATCCCAAAGAGGACAAATTAAAATATCCCAAAGAGGACAAATGAGAGATAAATAGAAAGAGCCAAAGAGGCCACAAAAAATTAAAAAAAGAAATAAAAAGAGATAAGGGGGCAACACTACTATTCCTTTTGAAAGATCCACACTCGTACTCCATTGTTATATTTGCACTCCATAGAGATTATCATTCATGCATAACTATGTGGGGACCCTTACATTATAGAACTTGGCTTGTATATTCCAATGACGAGCCTCCTCAAATGAGCTCTAGGTCTTCATGAGCAAGCAAGTTGGATGTACCCCCACTAGTTCCATTGGAGAGCTTACCTTAGCTCATATGTACATCCCTTGCATGGCAATCCCTACTCCTCACATCATATCTATCATTTGGCTTTCTCTCGCCTATGGTTGTCCTCATTGATGTGAGCCTTTCACACCTTTTTGTCTTCCTTCCCCATCATTATTCTCTTTGCCATCCTAAGTGCCAACATATCTTGCTTGCGCCCATCCATTGCATGAGTGCTCAAAGTCGAAAGGGAGAGGATCATTTTGACTTGTGCCTGACTAGTTGTCTGGGGATGAGTCAAAATAAGATTCCGAAGGAGACCAAGTGTGAAGTTTAGTAGATTGAGTTCTCAGTTAAAAAAATATTTTTATGCTCTAAACCCATCTCCCACTTCTTGCAAGCAAACACCATTTGGAGACATTCGAGTCATGGACAGCGAGAGCTCTTGCACCTTTATGTTCTTACTTTGCTAATTTCAATACTAAATATAGACTCTTGCTTGTTATTTTCTTGACTTGAATTGCATATCTTACTTGCTTTACTTTGAAGTTCTTATATGTGTGTCAGCATTGCGGTGCGTTCATAATTATGTCAATTGCCCAGCTGTAATTTGTTTACCCTTGCATAGTTGTTTATCGTCTTTTGGGAGAGAGACATCACTAGTGAACATCATGTGACTTAGGTCGATATTACCACCATTGTTTACACCTCCATCATTTACTGCTTTTATTTACTTTTTCGTTGCAATCACTATCACTATTCCCGCTTGTGTTTTGATCCTTTGCAAACTACAAGGCCGGAAAGATTGACAACCTCTCTGTACTCCTTGGGAGCAAAGTTATTTGTTGTGTGTGCATGCCCACGTCTTCTGCTAGCGCCAAAGAAGCGGACACCTACTTGTTGATCTTCGGAGTGCTCCTGGTTCGATAAACATTGCAGTCCCTGTGTAAGGGAAATCTGCTCCTGACTACATCTCACCTTCCACTTTGGGGTAACCAACGAGGGACGAGACGTATATTCATCAACTCGTCATCAGTTGTCCAGGTGTCACATAATCCAAATTCACCAACCCAAGTCCGGTCATCACGTGAGATGAGGTGGTTTCAATGGTGAACATCTCCATGTTGATCATATCTACTATATGACTCATGGTCCACCTTTTAGTCTTCTGTGTTCCATGGCCTTGTTTGTACATGATAGGCTTGTCGTGTTTAACCCAAGTATTCTTCATGTGCAAAACTGGCTTCCACCCATTGTATTTTTTTCCGAGAGTACACCGATGGTGTATCATATTTTATAGAAGGAGCGGGAAAAGATTATACAAGAAATCCAGCATGAATGCGAACGTCAACAAGAACCAACCAACTCCACACCTAAAAGAGAAAAATGTTGCTCTCTCACAAACTATATCAGTTCACCTACACCAACACCGGCTTGTCTCCAAAGCTTGATCTCGTCAAAAATATGAGAAACAAGGCTTGTTGGGGATATTACCTGTGGTGTAACCCTCCCTAGCTGGGTCGGGTCACTAAAGGGGCGACTTATCCTTGGTAATGCAAGCCTTGGTCCACGGGCCCAGGAGCCGGATGGCGGTTCAGGAGCGATGTAGACTATAGGCCCCCAAGGAGATTTCTAGTCTTGGAAAGCATGGCGACTTAAAGATATGGAAAACCACGATCTGTAGCGTGGCTAGGACTCTTGTAAACCCTAGGGCCTCGGCCTGTATATAAAGTTGAGTCCCTGGGGGAGATAGGGCAAGTTAGAAATCATCGAGAGCTAGGTCAGGCGAGTTACGCCCTCCTTGTAATCGAAACCACCATCAATCTACGCAAAGCAGGACGTAGGCCTTTACCTCCACACGAGGGGCCGAAACTGGGTAAATCTGAGTCTCGCTTTCGCTCACCCCCTTTGAGTCGCCACAAAGGTGCGATGGCTCCTTCATTAAGTCCTTTCATGAGGACATCTGCCGTGACAAAACCACGACAAGGCTGCTAGGGTACCTAACTTGACCGCTACGGTTGAAAACTCTCTTGTTTCTCTGCTTCCAAAGATGCCATAGGGTGGTCGTGATCAAAGTGTCGAAACCTCACTTGGCCTACTTCACGAATCCTATTCTCCCTTGAAGCCAACAATCAACCAACGTGTCAGTATCAGTGGTGGAGTGAAGTTGATTTGTTACCTCTCGAGGCAGCGGTACCAGACCTCTCGAGCATAAACACACTGAATGAGGACGTGCTCCACAACGTCATCCTCCTGAAGACAAATGAAACAAGCCGCTGTTGACTCTTGTTGGCCATGTTGAGCCCGACGATCCAGGGTCTAGAGCCTCTTTTGGATGGCGAGCCAAACGAAGATTTTGCATTTAAGCGTGGCCTAACTGCACCATGTACAAGTTGTCGTAGCCGAACCTGTTTGACCATGGTAGGGCCATTTATAGGTGGATTTAACCGAGTAGGTGCCATCCTCGAGCAGGCCGAACTGAAGACATTCGATACTGAATCATTTATGCTTAGAGTCGCAATCGCTTGCCTCAGGTGTATGAGCTGAATGTGCATCGTAAAGTTTAACTCTCCTCTAATATCCATTTGCCAGTTATCATCCATCATTTCCTCAAGCAACATTCGTTTGTTCTTAGTTCGTGTACCAATCATCATCTCCAGCGTGGGGGAGATTTCAAAGAAAACAAAACCCTGGATCCATTTGTCGTGCGAGAAAAGCACCCGATCTCCCTTGCCCACCTCAATCTTGACAAAACTGTCGAACACACCTCTAGCTTCATCTCCGACGACGTAGGCCAACCCACGTCAAGGTCTCCAAGTGGGCATACGCGGAGCCATTCTCATCTGAGTCTAAGAGCCAAGGCCCGCAGCTTCAGATTCTTGGTACCAAGTCCTCTAGAACGCGTGGGTCTGCAGATGGTGTTCCAAGCAACTAGGCATTGCCCTCCGTTGACTTTGTCCTTTCCATCCCATAAGAAATCTCTCATCCATTTTTCAGTTTGGTCAAACACTCGTTGTATGTGAACAAAGATTCTATCACAATCAATCATCACGAGTTGCTTCAAAACGACGAACTTTCAAAATGGTGCATATTGAGGGAGGACACATTTTTATCTTGAAATTATGTGAGGGGTCATATTATAATGTTGACATTGTCCTAACAAAAACAAGATGCATAAAAAGATAAACATCATATGCAATCAATAAGTGACATGATATGGTCATCATCATCTTGTGCTTTTGATCTCCTTCTCCAAAGCACCGGTATGCTCCCCATCATCATGTATTCATGTGGTTGTATCGCCAAATATTGCTTCTACAACTATTGCTAACGCATAATGATAAAGTAAAGCAATTACATGACATTTAATGATCGACACATAGGTCATATAAAAAATTAAAGAGAAACATATGGCTCCTGCCGGTTGCCGTTCTCATCGACATGCAAGTCGTGATAACTATTACAAAACATGATCATCTCATACATCAACATATATCAAATCATGGCATGGCCATATCAAATCACAACATGCCCTACAAAAACAAGTTAGACGCCATCTACATTGTTGTTGCAAGTTTTACGTGGGTGCTATGGGAAACTAGCAAGAAGCATTCCGACCTACACAAAGCCACAATGGTGATAATCAATTTACCTTTAACCTTCTACAAGGACCGCCTTTGTCAAATCAGATTCAACTAAAGTGTGAGAGATAGAAACCAGCCAACCACTTTATGCTAAAAAAGTTGCATGTTAGTCACTCGAACCGGTCTCTTGTGCGAGGACAAGTAATGTTGGGGATATTGCCTGTTGTCGTGACCCGCCAAATATGGGCCGGGTTACTGTTAAGGCGATTCATCCTTTAAGGCTAGTTGGGCCTCTGCCCGGGCGGTTCAAAGTTGCAGGATGGTTATGATTTATGGAAGGACTCTGGGTTCGACAAGACGGCGACTTAGAGATCGCGGTGGTCACGATTTGTAAAAAGGAAGGGACTCTTGTAAACCCTAAGGCTTCGACCTATATATAAAGGCGAGTCTGGAGGGGGAGAGATAGGTTAGAAATCATCGAGTGCTAGGTTAAGGCGAGTTACGCCTTCCTTGTAATCGAATCCACATCAATACACACAAAGCAGGACGTAGGCTATTACCTCTTCTCGAGGGGCCGAACCTGGGTAAATCGCCGTGTCTCTCCCGCTTAACCCCTTTGAGTCGCCACCAAGGTGCGATGGCTCCAGTACTAAGTCCTTTCACGAGGACATCTGCCGTGACAAAACCACGACAGTTGGCGCCCACCGTGGGGCCTGCGCACGGTGGAGTTGAGTTCTCAAAGGGAGCCCTACCAGGGTCTGGGAGTTATGCGGCGGCGCTCATGACTTGGAGCCGACGCGGCATAGCCTACATCGACAACCGGCGATGGGGACCTGAAGCAAATTCTCTCGAATTAGGCTACAGGGTCCCCTTCGGCAAGATCAACGTCTTCATCGGCATGATCGGGTCATCCGTTCCTGAGCCGGACACCTCCTCCGACATCGTCGAGCCGGCCAGGTACGTTCATCCAGTCATAACCCGGAATCTGACCCGCCCGGTGTTTGTGGGTTTCACACAGGGGTCGGAGGAGCCAGAGCGTGCGGCGGCTCAGGAGGTCACCCCCGTCAACTCTGACGACGAGTCATCCATGGGCGATTCCGATTCCATCCAGTCCCTCCACGGAGACAGTCTTGGGGGCTTGTCATTGGCCATGGATCCGGAAATCCTCGATCGAACCCGCCGCCAGATCGCCATCTACATGGCTGGGGCGACTCAACCCGCACCGAACCCCGCCGGGGGCGATGGAACCGGCGGGACGTCCAGAAGTGCGTCAGCAGTCCTAGTGGATTTAGCGGCAGAAATCACAAGACTAATGTCAACCCCCCTCACGCCAGAGAACCAAGGAGAGATAAATGCGGAGATAGCAAAACTGAGGGAGGCGGTGGCAAAGGCCCATTAGGATGCTGAGACGGAGTCCGCCAGGATGGAAACTCGACAGGCCCAGATTACGGCCGAAAGGATGCGGTTGAACACCGACAATTGGCGGCTCGAAAGACAACAGCGCGCATCCGACGCCGTCCATCAGCGGAGGCACCAGGGACGCCTACCCCATGATCTCAATCCGACTCGCCTGTTCGACACTCCCCAAACGCCCGGGATGGGAGCCGCTCCAGCAGGAGGGATGGGCCGCCCTCCTAACCCGCCGATTCAGCCGACTGAGGGTCAAATCCCTCGTTTCCGTACCCCCCGAGGCCACTTCTCTAACCCGGTGGATAACGTGCTTGCCGCAAATCGCCATCTGGAGTCCCTCCCGATCCACGGCAACACCCCAGCTGAGATCGAAGCAAGGAACGCCATTGAGATGTTGAAAACGGCGGTGGTCCAAAACGCGCAGTTCTCACACAGCCCCGAACGGCTACACTCCACCCCCAGGCGAGCTATACCAGGGGTTGGCCGGAGGATCAGCCAGCCGTAAACAGCGCCCCGCGACACCTCCCGCAGGACAACCCGCCCGAGCGGGACCCGCCGGGCGGAGGTCCACCCAACACTCAAGAGGCTCAGACTCCTCCCGCGGGGACCGTAGGGCGAGTTGGGGTGCCCTGCTTGTCCCTGGCCCTTCGAAACGAAAGAATGCCCAAGGACTTCAAAGGACCAAGAAAGGTGCCTAATTACACACCAGACCTCGAACCAACATCTTGGATCGAGGGCTATGAGATCGCCATGGACATGCTCGACGTAAATGAGGCGGTTTGCGCCAGATATTTCACCATGATGCTCGAGGGATCGGCACGCACTTGGTTGAAGAATTTACCTCCCAATTCTATCCAGTCCTGGGCCGAGTTAAAGGAACGTTTTATCAAAAACTTCCGGGGAACCTGCAAACGACCGATGACAATCGTCGACTTACAACACTGCGTGCAATGCCCGGATGAGTCGGCGCATCATTGGTCGCGGCGAGTCACGGAAATTATCCATTCATCGGATGGCATCACGGCAGCGCAAGCTGTGCTTATCCTCGAGCACAACTGCCACTATGAACCGCTGGTCCAGAAGCTGGGGCGACTCAAACGGAAAGTTCAGGATATGGGCGAGCTGATGGATACCCTCACTAGGTACGCCGAAGCCGATGATTCCAAGGATCCCGGCGAGGATGGTAAGGGTAACTCGCCCAAGAAGGGTGATTCAATGAATAAGCATACGCGCCTCCAAGGCCGCAACCGTCATAACCAGGGGACCAACGGCAAGCGTAGGCCGCATGAGGAGCCCTCGGATCTGGTTCCCAACACCAACGCCAATGACGGCAAAAAGAAGAATCGAGGCTTCAGCGGGAAAAGACCACGTAACTACGAAGAGCTGCTCAAAGGCCCTTGCCCGCACCACGCCACGGCCGACGGCCCGGCGGGCCACTCCTGGGAGAACTGCTTCGCGATGCGGGAATTTCGGGCCGAGGCGATCAAGAAGAGCCAGAGCGAAGACCCGAACCGTCGCCAAGACCAACTCGCCGCGCCCAACCAAAGGCACAACCCCTTCGGCGGTTTTCCCGAACAAGAGGCTCAGAGGGGGCCGCAGCCAGGCGGCGGCCAATACCCGGTGCACCACCACCGGCGGTACAACCCGCCAGGAGTCTTCCAGCAGCCGCCCCCGCAGGGGGCTCCGCAGGACCAGGATGACCATGGGGGCTTCCGCAACAATCCTAAACAGCTAAGTAATGGGCAATACCATGTTTTCACCACTAATGCTTGCAGACGTGATAAAAAGGTAAATCACCGGGCGTACAGCGTAATTGAGCTGGCAGTTCCCAGATATCTCCACTGGTCCGAACAGACCATAACATGGAGCAGAGAGGATCACCCGCCGAGAATAGATAACCCGGGCGACCTGGCCTTGGTCGTGGCTCCCCAAGTGGCGGGCTACACTCTATCGAAAGTACTGATGGATGGCGGCAGCAGCATTAATATCCTATACTTCGACACCTTCCGGAGGATGAATCTATTAGAGAAAGACTTGATGCCTTCAACCACAGTTTTCCACGGCATCGTCCCGGGCAAATCCGCTTATCCGATTGGCCGAGTCAGGCTCTCAGTAGCGTTTGGAACTGCACAGAACTACAGGTCGGAGTCTCTGGTCTTCGAGGTGGTCAAATTAAAAAGCCCGTACCATGCGCTGTTCGGACGACCGGCTTACGCTCGCTTCATGGCCCGCCCATGCTACGTCTACCTCAAGCTCAAAATGCCTGGTCCTAAAGGGCCCATCATGGTCGACGGAGATAGAAGGATTGCAAAGGAGTGTGAGGAAGGAGACGCGGCCTACGCGGAAGTCGCCTGCACGGCGGAAGAGCTCAAAAACCACCGGGCCAATGTTGACCCGGCGGACATGACACCACTCAAGAAACCGACTACAGATTCCGAGTCGCCCCTCAAGTTCAAACCAACGGATGACACGAAGACAGTCGACTTCGTCCCTGGCGATTCATCCAAGCAGTTTACCATTGGGACGGGTCTGGACCCCAAATAGGAAAGCGCGCTCATCGAATTCATCCGTGAGAATCGGGACATCTTCGCATGGAAACCCTCTGACATGCCGGGTGTACCGAGAGAATTCGCTGAGCACCATCTTAATATTGACCCAAAATGCAAACCTGTCCAACAATACCTCCGCAGGTTTAACGAGGAGCGATGGAAGGCGATTGGAGAAGAAATCGCCCGTCTTTTAGCCGCCGGGTTCATCGTGGAAGTCTTTCACCCCAAATGGCTAGCTAACCCGGTTTTAGTACTCAAGAAGAATGGCACTTTCCGTATGTGTATTGACTATACGGACCTCAATAGAGCTTGCCCCAAGGATCCTTTCGCTCTTCCCTGCATCGACCAAATCATTGACTCGGTGGCGGGATGCGAACGATTGTGCTTTTTGGACGCGTACTCAGGTTATCATCAGATCAAAATGGCTGTGGAAGATCAAGAAAAGACTGCTTTCATAACCCCCTTCGGGGCCTTTTGCTATGTGTCCATGCCGTTCGGGCTCAAGAGCGCAGGGACGACTTACCAACGTTGCATCCAGAATTGTCTTCACAGCCAAATTGACCGCAACGTCCATGCTTATGTTGACGACATTGTGATCAAGACCCGCCGGGAGGAGACACTTCTGGAAGACCTTAAGGAAACCTTTGATAATTTACGGGTATATCAGATAAAGCTAAATCCTACCAAGTGCGTTTTCGGCGTACCTGCGGGAAAACTACTGGGTTTCTTGGTATCGGAGCGCGGCATCGAGGCTAACCCGGACAAAATTGAAGCGGTTGCCTCCCTCGGCAAGCCGACGAATGTTAACCAAGTTCAGCGATTGGCGGGTCGTATCGCGGCTCTCAGTCGTTTTGTAAGCCGCCTCGGAGAAAAGGCGATTCCGCTCTATCAATTGTTGAGGAAGTCTGACCGATTCGTGTGGACAGAGGAAGCCGACGAGGCACTTCAGGCCCTGAAACATCAACTGGTTAACCCGCCGGTCCTGGCGGCCCCGACTGAAAAGGAGCCTATGCTCCTGTATATCGCCGCGAATTCCAAAGCGGTCAGCGTGGCTGTGGTCGTCGAAAGAAAGGAGGAAGGAAAGGAATACCCGGTGCAACGCCCGGTGTACTTTATCAGTGAGGTGTTAACTCTCTCCAAACAACGATACCCCCAAAAATTGGTCTATGGGGTGTTCATGGCGAGTCGGAAGCTTAAACATTATTTCCAAGAACAGCCAACCACCGTGGTTAGTTCCGCGCCCCTCGGCGACGTCATCCAAAACCGCGAGGCAACAGGGCGAATCGCCAAATGGGCGATAGAACTTGGGTCACATCACATTCAGTATGCCCCCCGCACGGCCATCAAGTCCCAGGCACTAGTTGATTTCGTCAATGATTGGACGGAGCTTCAGGCTCCGGAAGATCGCCCTGACCTTACCTATTGGACTATTTATTTTGATGGATCCAGGCAGTTGGAGGGCTCGGGGGCTGGTGTGGTGTTGATATCCCCTCAAGGAGATAAATTCTGATACGTCCTCCGACTCATGTTCCCTTGTACAAATAATGCGGCAGAGTATGAAGCTCTGCTCCATGGTTTGCGACTAGCAAAAGAGATGAACCTAACCCGAGTCAGATGTTTTGGGGACTCAGATCTGGTGGCGCAACAGGTTTCGGGCACCTGGGACTCTCGAGATCCTATGATGGCGGCTTACAGGCGAGCCGTATCTGACGTGGCAGGCTATTTTCATGGATACCAGGTTGATCATGTTGATCGGCGACTCAACGAAGCAGCTGATGCCCTCTCGCGATTCGGCTCACAAAGAAAACCGGTCCCTCCTAATGTCTTCTTGGATATCTTGCATAAACCGTCCGTGACTGTACCCACGGAGGAGGAATTGGCGATACCGGATCCCGAGTCTCAGCTTGTGGCGGCTCTCCATGTCGCTCCGGATTGGGCTCTTCCTTATCTAGCTTACCTTGCCCGTGGCGAGTTACCCACTGACGAAGTTTTGGCTCGCCAGATTGTTCGGCGTAGCAAGTCCATGGTCATCATTAATGGCGAGCTATATAAACGAAGTGCTTCAGGGGTCTTTCAGCAATGCGTCTCCTCCGAGGAAGGATGCACGATCCTTAATGACATCCATTCTGGAGACTGCGGACATCACGCCGGGTCACGTTCTTTGGTATCAAAAGCCTTTCGACACGGTTTTTTCTGGTTGACGGCTCACGCAGATGCAGAAGATATAGTACGGCGGTGTGAGGGGTGCCAACGATACGGGAGACAGGCTCATGTGCCGGCTCAAGAATTGAGGATGATCCCCATTACTTGGCCTTTCGCGGTCTGGGGGTTGGACATGGTCGGTCCCTTTAAGATGTCCTCCAACAAGAAAACTCACTTATTGGTGGCGGTTGATAAATTCACTAAGTGGATTGAGGCGGAGCCAGTTGGGGCTTGCGACGCGGAGACTGCGGTAAAATTTCTGAAGAAGCTGATTTTCCGTTTTGGATATCCGCACAGTATCATCACAGACAATGGTACTAACTTGTCCCAAGGAGCGATGCTGGATTTCTGTCGCCGTGAACATATCCGGCTTGATATCTCTGCGGTTGCTCACCCGCAGTCAAACGGACAGGCCGAGCGGGCGAATCAGGAAGTTTTGCGAGGGATCAAACCTCGGCTCATAATTCCCCTGGAAAGAACTCCAGGATGTTGGGTGGAGGAGTTACCTTCGGTATTATGGAGCATCCGAACCACCCCGAATCGGTCCACGAGGTTCACCCCTTTCTTCTTGGTCTATGGTGCAGAGGTCGTCCTCCCTACTGACATAAGGCATGATTCCCTTAGAGTCGCCGCATATGTGGAGCAGGACAACGAGCTGGCGCGTCAGGACTCTTTGGACGCCTTGGAAGAGGCACGTGACTTAGCAGCGGCTCGTTCGGCGATCTATCAGCAGGATCTGCGGCGTTATCATAGTCGCCGAGCGAAGAGTCGGACCTTCCAGGAAGGCGATTTGGTGCTTCGACTGATACAAGATCGGGCAGGCATGCACAAGCTTTCGCCCCCCTTGGGAGGGACCTTTCGTTGTCAGCAAGAACCTCCGCAATGGTTCTTACTACTTGATGGATCTTCGGTCTGATCGACCGACTACGGGGGCTGAGTCAACTCGCCCTTGGAATATTGCCCATTTGCGGCCTTATTACACTTGAGTTCTTAAAACTCCATGCTTTGTAAGTTTTTCAGTTTTTCATTATGGAATAATATAATGTTTCCCTGACTCGGGGGGCTTCTTCTTTAAGAAAAAGAAAGAGCAATTTCATGACATCCTGTTGCGACCGTATGAGCCGACAGAACATGCATTAAGGGTGGGTGCACGAGCTTTCTGACTCGCCTCCCCCTGTCGCGACCGTATGAGCCGACGAAACCTGCATTAAGGGTGGGTGCACGAGCTTTCTGACTCGCCTCCCCCTGTCGCGACCGTATGAGCCGACGAAACCTGCATTAAGGGTGGGTGCACGAGTTTTCTGACTCGCCTCCCCCTGTCGCGACCTTATGAGCCGACGAAACCTGCATTAAGGGTGGGTGCACGAGTTTTCTGACTCGCCTCCCCCTGTCGCGACTGTATGAGCCGACGAAACCTGCATTAAGTGTGGGTGCACGAGCTTTCTGACTCGCCTCCCCCTGTCGCGACCGTATGAGCCGACGAAACCTGCATTAAGGGTGGGTGCACGAGCTTTCTGACTCGCCTCCCCCTGTCGCGACCGTATGAGCCGACGAAACCTGCATTAAGGGTGGGTGCACGAGCTTTCTGACTCGCCTCCCCCTGTCGCGACCGTATGAGCCGACGAAACCTGCATTAAGGGTGGGTGCACGAGTTTTCTGACTCGCCTCCCCCTGCCGCGACCGTATGAGCCGAGGAAACCTGCATTAAGGGTGGGTGCACGAGCTTTCTGACTCGCCTCCCCCTGTCGCGACCGTATGAGCCAACAAAATTGCTCGTGTTATGATTTGACTTTGGAAATTTTTATCCTCACTGCTTACTCGTTGAAACTGTTTGTGGTTCTTTCATTTTCACAGATGATGTGCTCAAGGTTTTCATCCTTGGCGGGTTGAGCATTTCAGGCGATTCTGATAAGGGTTAACAAAATATTTAAAACCGCCTCAAAAACGGTATAAGGGTTTTTTTGCAGAAGATGTCATCAAAAGATAGTACTGACTATTACATGGCTCTTGGGCCAAATTCAAGGAAAACCTATTCTGCTAAGTTCTGGCGTGAGCTTTGACCAGCTTCGATTTGTAAATCGCCCAAGACCCAATTGCATCTGGACAAAGAGGCAAAATCGTCTTCATCGGTCAAGATTGATGCCAGGTCTGTTTCCCAGTCAAAGGGATTCTTGGGTCGCCGAGGGATAAGGTTGGCCACCACGAAGGTTGGCGGGCTGATTTTCTTATTCTTGTCATCGTAAGCCGCCTGATATTTTGTCAAGTCAAGGCTGGCGGCGAGTTGAGTCGCGGCCAGTCGTGAATCCTTGACAACCTTCTGGTAGTCTTCTTCCACGAACTCCGAGCCGTCATCTTTAAGCTGAGGGAAGCCGGCAGCTACTTCTTCCAAATTAATTTCTGGAGCATACGCCAGGCAGCGACTCAGAGCCGTCAGGACACCCTTCTGGGCGGCTGATCGGGTTAACTCGCCGATCTGGGGAGGCAGTGTGGATAGATATCCAAGCACCTTCTTGATAGAAGTTATGGGCTCCTTTGCACCGATCACAGCTTTGACGGTCAGCACACTGCCTGTGTACAGTTGTTCCGTCAGTGTATAGATCGCCTTCAGCATCAACACGCTGTCGTCTTGCAGATTGGCGACTCTCGAGCCTGTGATTAAATAACCGGTAAGTTAAACATTAAGGAATTCGCCCAAGGAAGAGGATAAGATTGGCGAGTTAGGTAAAGCTTACCAAAGATGGCTTGTGTCATGTTGGAAATATGGCGCTTTAAGCCGGATAGCTCCTGCTGCACAGTTGCCAGCTTTGCTTCTGCTTTTTCGGCTCTCGTCAAAACCGCGTTGTGGTCAGCCTGAGTTCTTTCTAACTCGACTTTGAGCTTTTCTAGTTCAACCAGAGCCAGCTTATATTTGTCTTCCGACTGAGCTCGGGCATCTTGTCGGTCAGCCAAGTTTTTCCTTAAGTCGCCCATGACCAGTTCGGTCTGGGTAAGGCTTTCCTGTTCAAAATTTAAAAACAGAGACAAGTCTCAGAGTTATTGCAAGGCAATACCCCTGACACTTGGGGGCTAATGTATAATTTCTCAAGGGAAATTATACAGAAATCAAGACCCGACTCATCATTTTACTGATGACCCGGCCCTTGGGGGTTACTGGTCGCGAAGCTTTTAAAAGACCCGGCTCATCATTTTACTGATGACCCGGCCCTTGGGGGTTGCTGAGAATAATATAGAGTATAAAATTTTACCTCATGTTTGTTATTTAACATCTTCAGCAGATTCTTTTCCATCTCGTAACTCGCTTCCAGGCGACTTGCGAAGCTAGAACAGAGTTCTTTAAACTCCAGACCTGCATAGTCAGAAAGTTTCGCCTTGGAAGGCCCAGACTCGAGAATTGATGGAGAAGGGGATGCTGTATGTTTGGAGAGGATTGTATCTGCCGGCTTGGAGAAACCAAAACCAGTAATGACCACAGCATCTGGGTCGTCAGTTGTCGCCATTACGACCGGTGATCTAGGGACATCCGTTGATCCTTTGGGTGAATCAGGAGGGTTTGCTTGAATTGTCGACTCGTTTTGACTCGGATCCTCTTGAGTCGGAGTAGCTTTCCTTGGAGGTTCAGGAGTGGTGTCAGGGTTTGATCCACTGGCCTTCCTCTTTTTGGCTTGCGCCCTAATAAACCAGAGATAGGCGTGTTAAAAAAATATTAAAAAGAGTATCATTCTCAAGGATCAGGACAAGGAACTTACCCCGAGACTCGGATCATTGGTGGAAGGGTCGACATCACTGAGTCGCCAGAAGTGGGGGGAGAATCCTGCAGAATTGGTACATCGATAATACTGGCGGGTTAGGACTGTGATCCAAAGCAGCACGAACAATGGTTGCTCAAATAAGAAAAGGAGGTACCTCGCTTGGTTTTCTTTTGTTCCTTGTTGGCAAGCCAGGTGTCAGGTCGCCAGAATGACTTCGCGTTTTCCGTTTTGAGGCGTGCTGCGTTTTCTTCAGTAAGAAATTTGGGTCCAAATGGGCATTTGGATGTGAGAGAGGTACTTTCCCACATATTCGCCGGGCCGGCTTAGGTGGAGAAGGAGATGAATCGGAAGAGACGAAAATTACCTCGACAGAGTCTTCCTGGCTCTCGTTATCTTCATTCTATTATAAAAGGAGCGAGAGATAAGTAAAATTTAAAAAGGCGATGAGTGGCGAGTGAAAATGAGGACGGATTGGTACCTCTGAGAGTGCGTCGCCAGCTTGAGATTCGTCGACTTCAGATGGCTCGGCCGCAGCCGATTTGCCTTTGCCTTTGTTTTTCTTGGAAGGCGGCTTAGCACTTTTCATGGCTTGTTTCTTAGGTCTCCTAGACCAGAATTTGTCGCCTTTCTGGAAGGGGATATGGCATGAAGTCATGATGACAGTAAACCAAATGAAATAAAAGTTGAGGGCGAGTTAGCTTTGGTTACCTTGGGTGCCGGGTTAATCTTGCAGAAGGGCTTAAGGCCGATTTGGCCGCATTTCGCTGCAGGTTCGCCGGTCAGCTTCCTGATGATGGTGACTATGTCTTTTTCCGTTAATGTTGTGTGGAAGTAGCATTGGGGATGATCCAGAGTACCGTCAAAATCGCACATCAGGCCGTCTCGGCGGCTCAGAGGAAGGATCCGCCATTCGACCCAGCAGCGAATCAAGTCAACCCCGGTGAGACCGTTATTCGTCAAGGATCTCAGTTCGGACAGAATTGGGACGAATTCCGACTCTTCTTCCTCGGTGAGCTTGTCAGGGAGCTTGAAGTTGACTGGGAGGCGGCTTGGCCTGTAACCCTGAAGTTTGTTTTCGCCGGCAGGGGATGTTTCCTTGCAGTAGAACCAAGATTCACCCCAGCCTTTGGGATGGCTAGGCATAGTGAGTGCAGGGAACGGACTGTCCCTACGACGCTGAATGTTGACCCCGTCGAGTTCCAAACTGGGGCCATTGTGGAATTCCGTCTGGCGATTCAAGTGGAAGAAGTACCAAAACAGAGGGACGAAGGCTCGATCCGCAAATAAGCTTCGCAAAGGACTTGGAATTGACTCAGGTTGCTTATGGAATTGGGTCCCAAATCCTGGAGTCGGACGTTCATAAAATTCAGGGCGTCTCTAAGGAATTTAGATCCGGGCGGTTTAAAACCCCATTCTAAGTGTTCCACAAAAACTACTATCTCTCCTTCCTTAGGGTTGGGTAGGTCTTCTCCTAACCCGGTGCGCCATCCAATGACGTCTTGAGGATCCAAGCAGCCCGCTTTCACGTAATTCGCCAAAACAGCATCGTCAACTTTGGTGGGGAGCCAATCGCTCTTGAAAACAACACCCATGCTACAAATAGGCAAGAAAATGGTATTACGTGTCTCGAGCATTTATTATGTGAGTCGGGACTAGCTTCTTGCTTAACCCGCCGGATTGGGAGGCCGGGTTGGACTGATGTGGCGACCTATCGGAGCAGGGCTATTCTCAGAAGCGATGCTACTGTGGGTGGTAAAATTTATTCTTTCCGAAACACTAAGGGAAGGACGAGGTTTCCAAACAGGTTTTTGCAAACAGTGAAAGAGGAATGGATCTATCCAACAGATATAAAAGCTTACGGACGTGGCTAAAACATGAACGGTGTGTGATCAGGATGGTGCCTCATGTTTAAAAAGACTAGTCTGTTGCGAAAATTCGCAAGGGCACAGATGGATAGCATTGTCCGAAACACTAGGTGCCCTAATGGCGCTTGGACTAATCAGTTCAACAGTTAAGATGGTGGCGAACATAGAGCTTTGGAGCTATGGCAATGGCGGCGGCAAGAACAAGAACTAAATCTACCCTTAAAGAAGGAAGCAATGGCCTAACCTGAAGATCTTGGTCGAAGAAGATTGGTGACGATGGAGCCTGGCGACGGTGACGACGTGCAGGCGGCGCTGGAGTTCCTCGAACGGCGCTGGAGCTCTTCGAACGGCAGCGGCTTGCAGGCGGCGCCGGAGCTCTTCGAGCGGCAGCGGCTTGCGGGTGGCGCCGGAGCTCCTCGAACGGCGACGGTTTGCGGGCGGCGCCGGAGCTTCTCGGACGGCAACGGCCTGCGGGCAGCCCTGGAGTTCTTCGGACGGAGGTGGAGTTCGCGGCCGGCGGCGAAGCCTTCAGGATGCGGAACGTTTTCTTCTCGCCGAGATGATGGTGAAGGGATTGATGGGACTGGTAGGTGGCCGGTGTCAGCCCTGTCCCTTCCGCCTATTTATCAGGACAGGCGCGGAGATCGAGGCGCTATGAGCGGGAACCGTCGAGGAAGGAAAGATTCGCTATGATGGCGCCCGAAAATTTCGGGATAATGACGCACCAAAAGATCCGTTGAGATTGTGTTGGAGTTCCCGAAAATCGAGGGCTAAGGAGAGTACTGATGGGAAATGCGTTGGCGGCTCAGAGACTTTTTCCGGCACCAATTGGCGAGTTAAGATTTCTGGTGCGAGGAGGAACGCAGAAGAGTGAATCGCCTTCGACTAAAATGGAGGCATTGGCATGAAGATTCAAGTCAATTTGGGGCCTAATGTTGGGGATATTGCCTGTTGTCGTGACCCGCCAAATATGGGCCGGGTTACTGTTAAGGCGATTCATCCTTTAAGGCTAGTTGGGCCTCTGCCCGGGCGGTTCAAAGTTGCAGGATGGTTATGATTTATGGAAGGACTCTGGGTTCGACAAGACGGCGACTTAGAGATCGCGGTGGTCACGATTTGTAAAAAGGAAGGGACTCTTGTAAACCCTAAGGCTTCGACCTATATATAAAGGCGAGTCTGGAGGGGGAGAGATAGGTTAGAAATCATCGAGTGCTAGGTTAGGGCGAGTTACGCCTTCCTTGTAATCGAATCCACATCAATACACACAAAGCATGACGTAGGCTATTACCTCTTCTCGAGGGGCCGAACCTGGGTAAATCGCCGTGTCTCTCCCGCTTAACCCCTTTGAGTCGCCACCAAGGTGCGATGGCTCCAGTACTAAGTCCTTTCACGAGGACATCTGCCGTGACAAAACCACGACAAGTAAGGTTGGTCCGAGCCGCTTCAACCCACAATACCGACGAATCCAAATAAGACAAGGGAAGTAAGAAATCTTAACATCAATGCTCATAACTACTTTGTGATCTAGCATATCATCTACACATAGACCTAGCTCATGATGCCACTCTTGATGAACAAAGCATGGAAAAAAAGTCCTACGAACACCCAAGATCTATTTATAGGGATGCATAACAACAAGAGGGAGAGTGTGTATATGTACCCTTGTAGACCGTTATGAGGAATCGTATATAGCACGGTTAATGCAGTCGAACTCTTCACAATCGAATCATCCGATCTAGCACCAAACGGACGACACCTCCGCGTTCAACACACGTGTGGCACGATAGCGTCTCTGCCTCCTTGATCCAGTAAGAAAGGTGGAGTAGTAGATGGGACCGTCGACACCATGACGGCATGGCGGAGATAGTGGTCGTGCTACATCGGTAGGGCTTCGCCGAGCAATGTCAAAACACAAACGGAGGAATAAGTGGGAGAGAGAGGGCTGCTGCACGGTGTGGGGTTTTGTGCGAGTCAGCCCCTCTATCCCCTCCACTATTTATAGGAGGAAAGGGGGAGGGGGCGCCAGCCCTAACCCCTCCTCCAGGGGAGGTGCCGGCGGCCATGGAGAGGAGTCCCTACTCCCTAAGGGAGCTAAAGGGGGAGGGCCCACATCTGGTGTTTCCCCCCACCCTTGGTGCATGGGCCCTTGGGGGGAAGGTTCGCCCAGTCCACTAGCGGCTGGTGCGCCTCTCTCAGCCCATGCGGACCCTCGGGGTGGGTGGACCCCTCCGCCCCGATGGACCCTTGGAACCCTTCCCACACTCCCGATAAAAAAGGGTAAAACTCGAAACCTTTCCGGTGGCCCAAATATGACTTTCCTATACAAAAATTACCTATGAACCATTCCTGATCTCCTCGTCATGCACAAGATCTCACCCGAGATTCCGAACGACATGCGGTCACCAACATACATATCCCAATACTACTCTAGTGTCACCAAACATTAAGCGTGTGGACCCTACGGGTTCAAGAATCATGTAGACATGATCGAGACACCTCTCCGGTCAGTAACCAATAAGAGGACCTGGATACCCATATTGTCTCCTACATATTCTACAAAGATCTTTATCATTCGAACCTCGATGTCTAGGATTCAGTCAATCCTGTATGCAGTTCCCTTTGTCCATCGGTATGTTACTTGCGTGAGATTTAATCGTCGGTATCTCCATATCTAGTTCAATGTTGTTACCGGAAAGTCTATTTACTCGTTATGTAATACAAGATCCTGTGAATAACCCATTATCCACATTGCTTGCAAGCTCTTTCTGATGTTGTCTTACTGAGAGGGCTCAAAGACACCTCTCTCTCATATAAAGTGACAAATCTCAGTCTCGATCCATACCAACCCAACAGACACCCTCAGAGATACCTGTAGAGCACCTTTACGATCACCCACTTATGAAGTGACGTATGATTGTGTTGGAAATATGCCCTAGAGGCAATAATAAATTAGTTATTATTATATTTCTTTGTTCATGATAATCGTTTATTATCCATGCTATAATTGTATTGATTGGAAACACAATACTTGTGTGGATACATAGACAAAACACTGTCCCTAGTAAGCCTCTAGTTGACTAGCTCGTTGATCAAAGATGGCCAAGGTTTCCTGGCCATAGGCAAGTGTTGTTACTTGATAACGGGATCACATCATTAGGAGAATCATGTGATGGACTAGACCCAAACTAATAGACGTAGCATGTTGATCGTGTCATTTTGTTGCTACTGTTTTCTGCGTGTCAAGTATTTGTTCCTATGACCATGAGATCATATAACTCACTGACAGCAGAGGAATACTTTGTGTGTATCAAACATCTCAACGTAACTGGGTGACTATAAAGATGCTCTACAGGTATCTCCGAAGGTGTTCGTTGAGTTAGTATGGATCGAGACTGGGATTTGTCACTCCGTGTGACGGAGAGGTATCTCGGGGCCCACTCGGTAATACAACATCAGACACAAGCCTTGCAAGCAATGTGACTTAGTGTAAGTTGCGGGATCTTGTATTACGGAACGAGTAAAGAGACTTGCCAGTAAACGAGATTGAAATAGGTATGCGGATACTGACGATCGAATCTCGGGCAAGTAACATACCGAAGGACAAAGGGAATGATATACGGGATTATATGAATCCTTGGCACTGAGGTTCAAACGATAAGATCTTCGTAGAATATGTAGGATCCAATATGGCATCCAGGTCCCGCTATTGGATATCGACCGAGGAGTCTCTCGGGTCATGTCTACATAGTTCTCGAACCCGCAGGGTCTGCACACTTAAGGTTCGACGTTGTTTTATGCGTATTTGATTTATATGGTTGGTTACCGAATGTTGTTCGGAGTCCCGGATGAGATCACGGACGTCACGAGGGTTTACGGAATGGTCCGGAAACGAAGATTGATATATAGGATGACCTCACTTGATTACCGGAAGGTTTTCGGAGGTACCGGGAATGTACCGGGAATGACGAATGGGTTCGGGAGTTCACCGGGGGGGCAACCCACCCCGGGGAAGCCCATAGGACTTGGGGGTGGCACACCGGCCCTTAGTGGGCTGGTGGGAGAGCCCAAGAAGGCCCTATGCGCCATAGGAAGAAAATCAAAGAGAAAAAAAAAGAGAGGAGGTGGGAAAGGGAAGAAGGACTCCACCTTCCAAACCAAGTTGGATTCGGTTTGGAAGGGGAGACCTTCCCCCCTTCGCTCGGCCGACCCCCTTGGGGCCTCTTGAGCCCCAAGGCAAGGCTCCCCCTCTTCCCCCTATATATACGGAGGTTTTAGGGCTGATTTGAGACGACTTTTCCACAACAGCCCGACCACATACCTCCACGGTTTTTCCTCTAGATCGCGTTTCTGCGGAGCTCTGGCGGAGCCCCGCTGAGATAAGATCACCACCAACCTCCGGAGCACCGTCACGCTGCCGGAGAAATCTTCTACCTCTCCGTCTCTCTTGCTGGATCAAGAAGGCCGCGATCATCGTCGAGCTGTACGTGTGCTGAACGCGGAGGTGTCGTCCGTTCGGCACTAGATCGTGGGACTGATCGCGGGACGGTTCACGGGGCGGATCGAGGGACGTGAGGACGTTCCACTACATCAACCGCATTCACTAACGCTTCTGCTATGCGGTCTACAAGGGTACGTAGATCGAACATCCACTCTCGTAGATGGACATCACCATGATAGGTCTTCGTGCACGTAGGAAAAGTTTTGTTTCCCATGCGACGTTCCCCAACAGTGGCATCATGAGCTAGGTTCACGCGTAGATGTCTTCTCGAGTAGAACACAAAAGTTTTTGTGGGCGGTGATGTGCGTTTTGCTGCCCTCCTTAGTCTTTTCTTGATTCCGCGGTATTGTTGGATTGAAGCGGCTTGGACCGACATTACTCATACGCTTACGAGAGACTGGTTTCATCGCTACGAGTAACCCCGTTGCTCAAAGATGACTGGCAAGTGTCAGTTTCTCCAACTTTAGTTGAATCATATTTGACCGAGGAGGTCCTTGGATGAGTTTAAATATCAAGTCATATATCTCCATTGTGGTGTTTGCGTAAGTAAGATGCGATCCTACTAGATACCCATGGTCACCACGTAAAACATGCAACAACAAAATTAGAGGACGTCTAACTTGTTTTTGCAGGGTATGCTTGTGATGTGATATGGCCAACGATGTGATGTGATATATTGGATGTATGAGATGATCATGTTGTAATAGATAATATTGACTTGCACGTCGATGGTACGGCAACCGGCAGGAGCCATAGGGTTGTCTTTATACTAATGTTTGTGCTTGCAGATGCGTTTACTATTTTGCTAGGATGTAGCTTTAGTAGTAATAGAATGAGTAGCACGACAACCCCGATGGCGACACGTTGATGGAGATCATGGTGTGGCGCCGGTGACAAGAAGATCGTGCCGGTGCTTTGGTGATGGAGATCAAGGAGCACGTGATGATGGCCATATCATTTCACTTATGAATTGCATGTGATGTTAATCCTTTATGCACCTTATCTTGCTTAGAACGATGGTAGCATTATGAGGTGATCTCTCACTAAAATTTCAAGACGAAATTGTGTTCTCCCTGACTGTGCACCGTTGCGACAGTTCTTTGTTTCGAGACACCACGTGATGATCGGGTGTGATAGACTCAACGTTCACATACAACGGGTGCAAAACAGTTGCACTCGCGGAACACTCGGGTTAAGCTTGACGAGCCTAGCATGTGCAGACATGGCCTCGGAACACATGAGACCGAAAGGTCGAGCATGAATCGTATAATTGATATGATTAGCATAGAGATGCTTACCACTGAAACTATTCTCGACTCACGTGATGATCGGACTTGAGATAGTGGATTTGGGTCATGTACCACTCAAATGACTAGAGAGATGTACTTTTTGAGTGGGAGTTCTTAAGTAATATGATTAATTGAACTAATTGTCATGAACATAGTCTAATGGTCTTTGCGAATTACGATGTAGCTTGCGCTATAGCTCTACTGTTTTTATATGTTCCTAGAGAAAATTTAGTTGAAAGTTGATAGTAGCAAACTTTGAAGAGGATTGTCCTCGTTGCTGCGCAGAAGGCTTATGTCCTTAATGTACGACTCGGTGTGCTGCACCTCGAGCGTCGTCTGTGGATGTTGTGAACATCCGACATACACGTTTCTGATGACTACACGATAGTTCAGTGCAAAATACTTAATGGCTTAGAAGCAAGGAACCGAAGACGTTTTGAAACGTCACGGAACATAAGTGATGTTCTAAAGAGATGAAATTGTGATTTCATGCTTGTGCCCTTGTTGAGAGGTACGAGACCTCCGACAAGATTCTTTGTCCACAAAGTAAAGGAGAAAAGCTCAATCGTTGAGCGTGTGCTCAGATTGTCTGAGTACGACAATCACTTGAATCAAGTGGGAGTTAATCTTCCAGATGAGATAGTGATGGTTCTCCAAAGTCACTGCCACCAAGTTGTGAGAGCTTCGTGATGAACTATAACATATCAAGGATAGATACAATGATCCTTGAGCGATTCGCGATGTTTGACACTGCGAAAGTAGAAATCAAGAAGGAGCATCAATAGTTGATGGTTTGTAAAACCACTAAGTTTCAAGAAAGGCAAGGGCTAGAAGGGATACTTCGTGACACGACAAAACAGTTGCTGCACTAATGAAGAGACCCAAGATTAAACCCAAACCCGAGACTAAGTGCTTCTGTAATGAGGGGAACAGTCACTGAGGTGGAGCAACTCTAGATACTTGGTAGATAAGAAGGCTGGCAAAAGTCAAAAGAAGTATATTTGATATACATGATGTTGATGTGTACTTTACTAGTACTCCTAGTAGCATGAGGGTATTGGATACCGGTTCGGTTGCTAAGTGATTAGTAACACGAAATGAAAGCTACGGCATAAACGGAGACTAGCTAAAGGCGAGGTGACGATACGTGTTGGAAGTGTTTCCAAGGTTGATATGATCAAACGTCGCACGCTCCCTCTACCATCGGGATTGGTGTTAAACCTAAATAATTGTTATTTGGTGCTTGCATTAAGCATGAACATGATTGGATCGTGTTTATTGCAATACGATTATTCATTTAAAGAGAATAATGGTTACTCTATTTGCTTGAATAATCACCTTCAATGGTTTATTGAATCGCGATCGTAGTGTTACACATGTTCATGATATTGGTGCCAAAAGATACGAGGTAATGATGATAGTACCACTTACTTGTGGCACTGCCGCTTGAGTCATGTTGGTATAAATTGCATGAAGAGGCTCCATGCTGATGGATCTTTATACTCACTTGATTTTGAATCACTAGTGACATGCAAATCATACCACATGAGCAAGGCCTTGTTTTCATTGAGATGGAACAAGATAGTAACTTGTTGGAAGTGATACATTTTGATGTATGCAGTCCAATGGGTGCTGAGGCACGCAGTGGATATCATTATGTTCTTACTTCAATGACGATTTGAGCAGATACAAGAGTATTTACTTAATGAATCACAAGTCTGAAATATTGAAAGGTTCAATTATGTTTCAGGAGTGAAGTTCGTCGGAACAAGAGGATAAACTGTCTACGATATGATCATAGAAATGAATATCTAAGTTACGAGCTTTGGTACGCAGTTAAGACAATGTGGAAATTGTTTCGCAATTCATGCCACCTGGAACATCATATTGTGATGATGTGTCTGAACGTCATAGCCACGCACTATTTGGTATGGTGCATTCTATGATGTCTCTTATCGAATTACCACTATCGTTTATGGGTTATGCATTAGAGACAACCGCATTCACTTTAAATAGGGCACCGCGTATTTCCGTTGAGATGACACAATATAGACTGAGGTTTAGAGAAATCTAAACTGTCGTTTCTTGAAAGTTTGGGGTTTCGACACTTATGTGAAAAAGTTTCAGTCTGATAAGCTCGAAACCAAAGCGGATAAATGCATATTCATAGGATATCCAAAACAGTTGGGTACATCTCCTATCTCAGATCCGAAAGCAAAGTGTTTGTTTCTAGAAACGGATCCTTTCTCAAGGAAAGGTTTCTCTCGAAAGAATTGAGTGGGAGGGTGGTAGAACTTGATGAGGTTATTGAACCATCACTTCAACCAGTGTGTAGCAGGGCGCAGGAAGTTGTTCCTGTGGCGCCTACACCAATTGAAGTGAAAGCTGATGATGGTGATCATCGAGCATCGGATCAAGTTACTACAAGCCTCGTAGGTTGACAAGGTCGCGTACTACTATAGAGTGGTACGGTAACCCTGTCTTGGAGGTCATGTTGTTGAGCAACAGTGAACCTACGAGTTATGGAGAAAGCAATGGTGGGCCCAGATTCCGACAAATGGCTGGAAGCCATGAAATCCGAGAGAGGATCCATGTATGAAAAGAAAGTGTAGACTTTGGAAGAACTACGTGATGGTCATAGGACTATTGAGTAAAGATGGATCTTTAAAAGGAAGACACACGATGATAGTAATAAGTCACTATTAACAAAAGCTCGACTTGTCGCAAAGATGTTTCCGACAAGATCAAACAGTTGACTATGATGAGACTTTCTCACTCGTAGCGATGCTAAAAGTCTGTTAGAATTATGTTAGTAGTTGCTGCATTATTTATGAAATATTGCATGTAGGATGTCAAAACATTGTTTCCTCGACGGTTTCCTTGAGCAAACATTGCATGAGATACAACCATGAGGTTTTGTCGATCCTAAAGATACTAGCAAGTATGCAAGCTCCAGCAATCCTTAAATGGACTGGTGCAAGCATCTCGGAGTTGGAATATACACTTTGATGAGATGATCAAGGATTTGGGGTTTGTACAAGGTTTATGAGAAACTTGTATTTCCAAAGAAGTGAGTGGGAGCACTATAGAATTTTTGATAAGTATATGTGGTTGACATATTGTGGATCAGAAGTAATGTAGAATTTCTGTAAAGCATACAAGGTTGTTTGAAAGGAGTTTTCAAAGGAATACCTGGATTGAGCAACTTGAACGTTGAGCATCAAAGATCTATGGAGATAGATCGAAAGCGCTTAATGGAAGTTTCAACAAGATGCATGCCTTGACAAGTTTTGAAGGAGTTCAAAATAGATCAGCAAAGAAGGAGTTCTTGGTTGCGTTGTAAGGTGTGAATTTGAGTAAGACTCAAAACCCGACCACGGCAGAATAAAGAGAATAGACGAAGGTCGTCTTCTATGCCTTAGCCGTAGACTCTAAAGTATGCCATGCTGAGTACCGCACCTGATGTGTGCCTTGCAGCAAGTCTCTTGAGAGGTACAGAGAGTGATCCATGATTGAATCACTAGCAGCGGTCAAAATTTATCCTTAGTAACTGATGGACTAAGGAATTTTTCTCGATTTTGGAGGTGGTTAAAAAGTTCGTCGTAAAGGGTTACGTCGATGTAAGCTTTGACACTAATCCGAATAACTATGAGTAGTGAAACGGATTCGTATAGTAGAGTAGATATTTGGAGTATTTCCGAATAGCACATAGTAGCAGCATCTATAAGATGACATAAAGATTTGTAAAGAACACACGGATCTGAAAATTTCAGAACCGTTGACTAAAACCTCTCTCATGAGCAAGACGTGATCAAACCCCATAATTATATGGGTGTTGGATTCGTTGGAATCACATGGTGATGTGAACTAGATTATTGACTCTAGTGCAAGTGGGAGACTGTTGGAAATATGCCCTAGAGGCAATAAGAAATTAGTTATTATTATATTTCTTTGTTCATGATAATCGTTTATTTTCCATGCTATAATTGTATTGATTGGAAACACAATACTTGTGTGGATACATAGACAAAACACTGTCCCTAGTAAGCCTCTAGTTGACTAGCTCGTTGATCAAAGATGGCCAAGGTTTCCTGGCCATAGGCAAGTGTTGTTACTTGATAACGGGCTCACATCATTAGAAGAATCATGTGATGGACTAGACCCAAACTAATAGACGTAGCATGT
The DNA here is from genome assembly GCF_904849725.1 of Hordeum vulgare subsp. vulgare. Taxonomy (NCBI): domain Eukaryota; kingdom Viridiplantae; phylum Streptophyta; class Magnoliopsida; order Poales; family Poaceae; genus Hordeum; species Hordeum vulgare. Next base: position 49,711,635 of record NC_058520.1, on the reverse strand, counting down.
TGATCGCGTCATTTTGTTGCTATTGTTTTCTGCGTGTCAAGTATTTGTTCCTATGACCATGAGATCATATAACTCACTCACACCGGAGGAATGCTTTGTGTATATCAAACGTCGCAACGTAACTGGGTGACTATAAAGATGCTCTACAGGTATCTCCGAAGGTGTTCGTTGAGTTAGTATGGATCGAGACTGCGATTTGTCACTCCGTGTGACGGAGAGGTATCTCGGGGCCCACTCGGTAATACAACATCACACACAAGCCTTGCAAGCAATGTGACTTAGTGTAAGTTGCGGGATCTTGTATTACGGAACGAGTAAAGAGACTTGTCGGTAAACGAGATTGAAATAGGTATGCGGATACTTACGATTGAATCTCGGGAAAGTAACATACCAAAGGACAAAGGGAATGACATACGGGATTATATGAATCCTTGGCACTGAGGTTCAAACGATAAGATCTTCGTAGAATATGTAGGATCCAATATGGGCATCCAGGTCCCGCTATTGGATATTGACCGAGGAGTCTCTCGGGTCATGTCTACATAGTTCTCGAACCCGCAGGGTCTGCACACTTAAGGTTCAACGTTGTTTTATGCGTATTTGAGTTATATGGTTGGTTACCGAATGTTGTTCGGAGTCCCGGATGAGATCACGGGCGTCACGAGGGTTTCCAGAATGGTCCGGAAACGAAGATTGATATATAGGATGACTTCATTTGATTACCTGGAAGGTTTTCGGAGGTACCGGGAATGTACCGGGAATGACGAATGGGTTCCGGGAGTTCACCGGGGGGGCAACCCACCCCGGGGAAGCCCATAGGCCTTGGGATGGCACACCAGCCCTTAGTGGGCTGGTGGGACAGCCCAAGAAGGCCCTATGCACCATAGGAAGAAAATCAAAGAGAAAAAAAAAGAGGAGGTGGGAAAGGGAAGAAGGACTCCACCTTCCAAACCAAGTTGGATTCGGTTTGGAAGGGGAGGCCTTCCCCCCTTGGCTCGGCCGACCCCCTTGGGGCCTCTTGAGCCCCAAGGCAAGGCTCCCCCTCTTCCCCCTATATATACGGAGGTTTTAGGGCTGATTTGAGACGACTTTTCCACGGCAGCCCAACCACATACCTCCACGGTTTTTCCTCTAGATCGCGTTTCTGCGGAGCTCGGGCGGAGCCCTGCCGAGATAAGATCACCACCAACCTCCGGAGCGCCGTCACGCTGCCGGAGAACTCTTCTACCTCTCCGTCTCTCTTGCTGGATCAAGAAGGCCGAGATCATCGTCGAGCTATACGTGTGCTGAACGCGGAGGTGCCGTCCGTTCGGCACTAGATCGTGGGACTGATCGCGGGACGGTTCGCGGGGCGGATTGAGGGACGTGAGGACGTTCCACTACATCAACCGCGTTCACTAACGCTTCTACTGTGCGGTCTACAAGGGTATGTAGATCGAACATCCCCTCTCGTAGATGGACATCACCATGATAGGTCTTCATGCGCGTAGCAAATTTTTGTTTCCCATGCGACGTTCCCCAACAGATTGCACACAAGGCATTCCACCTGTGTCAGGGAGTTGCATGATCTCATGGTCTTAGAAATAGATATTTTTGACATAAAGAAAGCAATATCAATAAACTTAAGTGATACGATCGTATGCTAAGCTTACAGTTGAGTCTTGTCCATCACACCATTCTCCCAATGATGTGATCCCGTTATCAAATGACAACTCATGTCCATGGTTAGGAAATCTTAACCATCTTTGATCAACGAGCTAGTCTAGTAGAGGCTCACGAGGGACACGTTGTGTGTTTATTATCCACAAATGTATGTATGTTTTCACTTAGTAAAACTCTAACATAGATAATAAACTATTATCATGAACAAGGAAATATAATAATAATTAATTTATTATTGTCTCGATGGCATATTTCCAATAGCTCGGCCCACCAGTGTTAGCGCGTGTGCACGAGGGAGCTTACCTCGAGCGTGAAGCGCCAAATAGGAGCTCCCTGCGAGAGGTCCTATTGGGTGTCTTTGGTGCCATTGGAGCCTCTTGGCACCCATACGGCCCTGCTCATGAGTCGACCCAAGTAGAAGGCGAGCACTCGCCTGGTTTCGTGGTTGCTGGGCCGTGTTCACCAGTTGTCAACCGTTAACTTTTGGAAAAAATCCATATATTCAAAAATGTTCACGAATTTGGGGAAAAAATCACAAATATTGAAAAAGTTCATGAATTTGGAAAAGTTTCATCAATCATAAAAAAGTTCTTTGAATTTTAAAAAAATTATGGAATTTGAAAAAAAAACATCATCAATTTTTTAAAAAGGTTCATCGAATTTGAAAAAAGTTTATTAAATTTGAAAAAAAGTTCATTGAATTGAAAAAAATTAATTTAATTATTTTTATTGATTTTGAGCTGGGTCATCGAAGTTGAAAAAAGTTCATCAAGTTGAAAGAAGTTCATGCATTTAAGAAAAAAGAAAATAGAAAGAGTAAAACATAGAAAACATAAAGGGGAATTTCATATATGTAGAACTGTACAAAAATAAGTATCTATGCACCAACGTCAACATGTCCTAGTGGTTAGTGCAGTTCCCATACATTTTTAATACTTTTTAAATTCGTGGTTTTTAAATAATTGTATGTTTTTAAATACATTCATTTAAAAAATAAAAATGTAATTAGCACGATAGGATTTTAACATGATGTCAGCATGGTGAACCCGCCTTGCTACAATCAAGACATAGGCGTGCCCAACTTCTATGACCGATTGAGGTGGTTTTAGAATGTTCTACGTTTTTTTTACTTTTATCTTTGTACTTTTTTCTCTACACATGTCTACCTTTTCCACAATACGGAGTGTACATCGCCTTGTACATGCGGAACATATTTTTTATACACATGGAGTACATGATGTACATTTTTTCAAAGTATATGTTTTGAACATTTTTTTCAAATACATGTTATAGATTTCTCAAAAACACATTGATGTTTTTACAATGGAATAAAACAATTTTCATAACAACATAAACATTTTGTACCGGTATTGTGTTTTTGGAAATTTCATGAAAATATTTTTTTAAACACACGAACATTTAAAAACAATACATGTACATGTCTTGTGAACGGTACGAAACAATTTTGAACACTATATTCTCTTTAATATGACCTGGACAGTTTTTGAAATGTCATGAACATTTTTATTGAAACGTGTCAACAATTTTTAAAACTTCATGAACATATTTATTGAATCATACCAACATTCTTTAAAAGTTACATGAACATGTTTTCACCCTGCATGATTTTTCAAATGTGTGATGAATGTTTTAAAAAATAAAGTAAAATAGCCGTTTTTATTTATGTATTTATCATATTTTGAAAATATAGACAAATAAAAAAAAATCTGGGTGCGAATCCCACACTATTCTATTGGTCTGGCCCACTATAACCTCGCATGAGGCCAGGCTAACATTGGAACCGAGAGCGGCACTCAGTATTTCCTGCTTTAGGCGCCGGTTAAAGGCATTTTCACCATCCAGTGCACACCCTCTGTCCTAGCTAGGCTGGCCATTTTTTTTTTTAAAATCGATGATTTTTTTTTTCAAAATCAATGAATATTTTTCAAAAATGATGAAGTTTTGTCAAATTCCATGTCTTTCGGAGACAAATTGATGAAGTTTCTCAAATCTGATGATTTTTTTGAAATTTGATGAACATTTTTTTTCAAATCGATGACCTTTTTTCAAGTCGATCAACAGTTTTTGAAGGTCATGAATTTTTTCAAAATCCATGAAATTTTGTGAGTGCATGGTTTATTTGATTTTTGTGGACTCCTTCATTTTTTCAAATGTGATCAAGAATCTAGCTTGGCCCACAAGCGTCAGCGCGTGGGCACCAGGGAGCTTCCTTGGAGCGTGAAGCGCCGCACAAGAGTTCCCCTCAAGAGGACCTATTGGGCGTCTTAGGCGCGAGTAGAGACTTTTGGCACCCATGTGTACCTGCTTGTGCGCCGACCTAAGTAGAAGCCGAAGTTTGCCCCGTTTCCTGGTTGCTAGACCGTGTTCACAAATTGTCAACCGTTAACTTTTGAAAAAAAATCATGAATTCATAAATGTTCAGAATTTGGAAAAAAATTCACAAACTTTAAAAAAGTTAAAAAATTTGGAAAACTTTCATCGATAAGAAAAAAACTCATTGAACTGTAAAAAACATCATGGAATTTTAATTTTTTTAAAGAAAGTTCATCAAATTTGAAATAAGTTCATTGAATTTGAAAAACGTTCATTGAATCGAAAAAGGTTCAGTTACTTTTAAAAAGTTGGACAATTTTTTTATTGATTTTGGGAAAGTTAATCGAATTTGAAAAAAGTTCACGCATTTTAGAAAAAGAATAAAGCGTAGAAAACATAGAGGGGAATTTCATATACGTAGAAGTGTAAAAAAAGAAGTATCTATGCACCAGCGTCAAGATGTCCTAGTGATTAGTGTAGTTCCCTAGGAACAAATAAATCTTAAGTTCGAACCCTTTAGCCGAACTCCCACACCTTTGTTGACTTTTAAAATAAAAGATATAAATGAGCGAGCCCAAAGCTGGGTGGGTTTGCTCGCCGATTTGTAGTATGAACTGCAACCGGCGCCCTAAGCGTCATATAGGATTTACGTTGGACTCGGCATAATGCTATGCGACACATTATATGTCATTTAGTAAACTCCTATTTGGCTCATGGGGTGGGGGCGCATGTATGTCTCGCTTATAGTAAGGCAGAGGGAGGCGTGTAGGAGATATGACCTAGAGGCAATAGTAAGAGTTATTATCTAGCTCCAAGTTCGTGATTATGTTTATATTTTGTGCTATAAATGCAACGGTTCTTCTGTCCGTATATCCGTAAAGTCTCAGTGGGACACCCATATGTATATTGGACTGCTCAAGTATTGCATGGTCTCGTTTTCCTGATCATGTGCATGAATATGCCAACAACTTTGAGGACACAATGTTAGAATAACAGTTGTATGGAATCACCCCATATTGATAATATGTTATGACATACATTTGTTATAAGTTAATGTTTTTATAACACACAGAAAGTTAGCATTTGCATGATTTCTTAGACGATGAGAGTATCGAGTTCCTTCATTCTTGCTTCATGAACTTTGGGATTAGTCAAGAGTCATCCGTAAGAGGTGGTTATTACATCGGCTTTCTCGTTCATGGAAAAGTATGACAAGGTTCTTTGATAGCTCAAGATTGGGATTCGCTACTCCGACGATCAAGACATATCCTTCGGTCCCTCTTGGCGTCATGGTATCCATCATTGCCTGGCCAGACACATTCTGATTTTATCATGGGGATGCCAGAACGCGGGAATAAGAAAAGAGAACAAAATTGGTAACGAGAAAACTAGCATGGTGAACAAAGTTGTTGATTCATGGGAGTGCCATTAAATCTCACCACGGATATTTATAACATATCTCGAAGCAAAGGGAACAACATTCGGTAATTACATGTTCGCTTGAATATTTATTCGTGTGGGTATAGGGATCAATATGTATGTCCATGCTTTCGCTATTGAACATTGAATATAAATTTTTTGGTCATGTCTATATTTCACAAAACGTACAGGATCACGGTCTTAAGAATCATCTAAATACTAAGTAATAGACATGGAGTTCGATAGATTGTTTTCTGAAAAGTTTGGGAGACGACATAAAAGTTTGAGAGAGAAAAACTAGAAATATTTTGGACACAAACTACATACCGGAAATGTTCTAAACGCGGCCAAAACTATTCTCACGGGTGCTAGAAATGTTCTAGACCTTTGGGAATTTTCAGATTAAACAGGCACTAAAATATTTCATGAAAAGTTATCATTAATAGTGGGAACACTATGAGGAGAAAATATCTCATGAATAGTGGTGGCACTATTATCAATAGTGGAATAGTATTGTAAATAGTGGAAATACTATTATGAATTGGGGAAACACAATTGTAAATAGTGGAAACACTAATATAAATACACGTGAAGAGAGCTCTCAGAACTCACTCATTCTTTATCGAACACAAGGCATGCATGATCTTCCATCTCTCTCTTCACATAAAATAGTTTTGTAGAGCTGAAAGGTTGTTTAGTCTTCAGTAGGGCCTAGTTCTGGACTGTAAGTGCATCTAGTGCCACCCCTTGTTGTTTTGGAGTATGGAAGACAAACATGGTTGAGGGACTAATGTGTTTGTGAGAGTTCAGAGGTTAGCACAGATAGAAGTGCCTGGAGATTCGGCTTAACCATCGAAGACAACCCCTAAAAATGTTCGAAGACATTGATGATGGCCAAAGGCATTGGTGGTACACGAAGATAATCGCTTGAAGATGAAACGCGAACAAGAAGTCTTTTGGTTGTTTTGTTTGTTCTTTCCTAAGTCATAGGAACCACCATACTATTATGCGGGGTCAAGGTGATCGAAGTCAGATGGTGACATGATGCTCAACCCAAAACACCTATGTCTTCGAGTGAAGATAAATCAGAGGAAATCTCTTCCAGAGTTGGTTGAATCAATATTGCTTGTAGCCCAAGAAATTTTGTCGCTTGAGTCTTTGAAATCCGACCGTTGGAACACATGTCTGTTGGACATTGACCCACAGTCATTTCGGTCATATCATGTCAGTTTGCCTGTTGGCTATAAATAGACCACCCCCTCCACCATAAGTTGATGGCTGCTCAAGTTAGATACGACTGTTGTCATTTTGGAGCAAGCCACCTTGAGTACGTTGAGAGAGAGAGACACACCCACCCACCCCACATAGAGAGAGAGAGATAGAGCTATCCTCAGAGGATAAACCCAAACATCTAGAGCCAGATTGTTTGAGCATCACCATAGTCGTTCTGTTCTGAGTCAACCGAAGACTTGTTACACTTGAAGACTGTGCTCTTCCACACAGTTAGGCATCATCGTCTAGAGCATACAAGAATCATTGTGGATTGCGAGGTGACCGAGTTTGTACTGGTTTTGGAAGTCTCCCCTAAAGACTTACATGAGTGATTGGGCGAGGTCTAAGTGACCTTGGCTCAAGTGGAAAAAGGTAAAGACGAGGTATTCGGAATTGAATCTCAACCTCCCCAACCAGATGTACATTTGTCACAACAAATCCCGAGTCTGCGTCAAGAAAATGGTTCTACCTTTCTACTCGATTACTTACAATTGTGCACTGTGAAGGCATTTCTTGATTTCTCTAGTGTGATGACATTCTTTGAATACATTCATCTGATCTGCATTTATCTTCGTACTACTATAGTTTACCTTTGATACAATTTTGTTTGTATGTTGACTATGTTGTCATGTCTAAATGTCTTAATAACACTGCATGCCATGCCTAGATCCTTGAGTGTTATCCCTATCTGATTCTGATTTGCTTTCGGTCACTTCAAAGACATTTATTGTTTTGAATATTTTCATAATTCACCCCCTCTAGTCGATAACTAGAACTTTCAATTGGTATGAGAGCAAGGCACTCCCTTGTTCTGTGTTTCAGTTTGACCACATGGAGTTTTATCTATGTTGACTGTAGGGATAATCAAGGTCTCCGTTGCATGTTCTGTCTTCCATGGGACAGACTATCCCTACTCGAAGAACAAGATGCGGATGCATCTCGAAGCCATTGACAACAACCTATGGTATGTTCTCATGGCTGACATTCCCAAGGTTGGTGAAGGTGTCATTGCTGCTCATGTGAAGAGATTTGATCAATTGAACTCAACCGCCAAGAACATAATATGTGGTCATCTGACCAAAGGACAATATAGCCGTGTGAGTGCTCTGGACACTGTGAAGAAAATCTGGGAATGGCTTTCCAAGGTAATTTAAGGTGTCTCATCTCAGCGAGGCTCGCATATTGATGGTCTTCGTAACCTATTCAATCGCTTCAAGAGGTTTGAAAATGAAAATTTCCATCTCACCTTTGATCGACTTACAGACATCTCAAGTGAGTTGAATGCTCTCGGCACCATTGAGATGACCAAACATGAAGTTGTGAAGAATCTATTCAGATCTCTTGACAGTTCCTTTGACATACTTGCTCTCATGATACAAGAATGCCACGACTTCAAGGAATTGACTCCTGCTGATATTCTTGAGAGGCTGAACACCCATGAGTTCCAACAAGCTAAGCACAGGAAAATCTATTGCTCAAGTTATGGTCGCTCTCGTGCCCTGAAAGCGAAAGTTGTATCTTCATCTGAAGAAGAAGAATCCGGTTGTAGTTCCAGTGGTGTCGAAGACATTGGCAAAGAACTTGCTCTGCTGATGAGGAACTTTCAGAAGTTCGCCAAGTCAAAGCGCTTTGGAAAATCTTCAAGGCGTGACTCCAAGAAGTTTGGAGAAATGTCTTCATGTCACAAGAAGCAAACTAGTCACAAATGCAAGAAAATAGGTAGCTTCATCGCTGATTATCCTCGATGGGCGAAAGAATCCAAGAAGAAGAGAAAGGACTATGATTATGATGACAAAATAAGAAGAAGAAGCATCACAATTCTTCATTGCATAAGAAGAGCTCATCTGGCAATGTACGTGCCTACATTGTCGATGGGATGGACTCTCATGCTGAATCTGAGTCTGAAGGTGAAGAGGAATCTGAGGAGGAGCCTCACTCCGAAGTTGCTGGTTTGGCTACGGCTTCTGCATTCGTCGCCACATATGTATTTAAGCCCGAAGATAATGCCCCCTCATCAACACTGAAGCGAGTGATGACGAATATGCTCCATCCTACTGCTTCATGGAAAAAGGCTCCAAGGTATCCTCAAAATCTTCACATCATGATCGAATAGCGAAGATGAATCTGATGATGACTTGAAATCTAGATATTCTCAACTAGTCAAGATTTACAATAAAAAACTAAATTCTATGGAGAATATTCAAAAATCTTTAGAGAAAAGCGATGACCTATTGTGTGACAAGATGAGTTTGAACGAAACTATGGCCGAAGACATGCAAAGTCTTCGTTCAAGGTTTGAGGATCTCCAAAATCGTCATGATATTCTCACAAGTTATCATGAGTAGATTTCTTATGAATATATTTAAATAAATCAAGATCTTGAGAAATTGAGAGAACCTCATGAGGATCTTCGGAAGGAAAATGACTCACTCCTAGCAGAATAGACCAGTACTGCTCAGGATGAGTTTAATGCTCCATGCTTAAAATGCCTTGCTCGTGAAGATAATGATTCAACTACAGAATGTTCAAATTCTTCTAAGAATGCATTATCTTCAACTATATCTCTGTTATCTAACCCCTCATATGAGGAAACCACTGCTACCACTGATGACAATGACTGGTTAAAGACATTGCTTCAAATAGGCATGTCTGATATCTAAGTGTGAAGGGACTTCAGATTTTGTGTGATATCCTCAAGAAAACAATCTTGGACAAAAACCCTAGGAAAGAGGGTGTTGCTTTCGATAGAAACATCAATGCCGATGGATCCTACTCGAAGCCTGAGTAATACCCGAAAACCACTCGCCTTGTTGCAAAGGACCCCTTAGTTGATCCATTCACACTATCTGGCTTTAACTGTGCTAATGCTATTATTATTATTGATGAGTTTCTCGACTCCAACTGCAAACTATTCAAATCTCATAATGTTGAAGTGTTTTCTAGATTCATTGGCACTAACTATAGGAATGGTCTCCTATGAAGAGGATATGGGTTCCCAAGTGTCTTCTTGAGAAGCTTCGTGTGCATGTCACGTCGACATCTTTTAGGAAGAGGACATACCCCAGATCAAAGTCTTCGAGAATACAAAGGTCTTCATATGGTCATGCTAACAATTATGTTTGGCAGGGAAGGACTGAAAAGACTCATGAATATGAGCACTATGGCATGAACCGTTATGTTCATAAAACTAAGAATTTCTTTGCATATTATTTTGAGTACTCTAACCCTCTTGTGAAGCGTACTGTTCATGCTTCATTATCAAAATTTTCTGATGCTGCACTAAGGCTCATTGCTTCTAGGCCACCCGTTCAGATGTGGGTAGTTAAGAAGAACTAATATCTTCATGCGGCATCGGGTCTCCAAATCGAATATGATGTAGCTTGAAGATTAGATTTGGTGGCCCGAAAACATTCTTGTCTGGACGCAAGAAAACTAATGAAAACGGTGTTACCATTTATAACATCCAGTGTTACTATTACTTACACTACAATATCTTCATCAGTGCATGATATTGTTCCATACATTGGTGAACAAGACTAATTCTAAATGTAGGAAGATAAATCCAATCCAACCGAATGTATTCTGGACAGTGGATGCACTAGTCTCATGATTACTGATCGAAGCCTATTGATGGATTCAACTCTTTGTCCACCTACCAAGGTTCACATCATTTTTGCAAACAAAAGTAGCTGCAAAGTACTGGGACTAGGTAGAGTTTCTATAACAAGGGATCGACACATGGACAAAGTGATGCTTGTCGAATCCCTTGGTTACAACTTAATGTCTGTCTCAATGCTTTGTGATCTTGACATGCTTGTCATATTTGTCAAATTCTGATGTGTGTTCTAACGGATTCTGACAAAACCAAAGTATTCAAAGGTTTTCGAAGAGGCGATCTATACATGGTAGACTTCTCTACAGGACCACATGTTGCCACTTGTCTTCTAGCAAAAGCTTCAAAATGATGGCTAGGACATGATACTATGAGGAACTTGCATACTCTTGCCAAGAACACTCTCATCATTGTCGTCGAGGGAGTCAAGTTCAAGAAAGATCATCTATGGGGTGCCTATGAAGTTGGCAATGAGACCAGGGCCAAACATCCCTTAAAGACAATCATGATGACCTCTCTTCCCTTCGAGCTGCTCCATATGGACTTATTCGGTCCTACTCACAATTACACTTTCTCTACCACTTCAACTTATATGTCTTCGTGATAGTTGATGATTACTCTGGATATACGTGGGTGCACATTTTAGTCTACAAAAGTGAAGTGCACGATGTCTTCAGGCGCTTCGCGAATAGGTGCATGACCAACTACGATGTAAAGTTCAAGCACATTAGGAGTGACAATGGCATTGAGTTCAAGAACACATGACTTGACACCTACCTCGACACCCTTGGTGTCACTCATGAGTTCTCTGCCCCATATACACCTTAGCAAAATTGTGTTGTGGAATGCAAGAACAAGACGCTGATTGAGATGGCACGTACCATGCTTGATGAATACAAGACACCAGGAAGACTTTGGCCTGCATGCCACATCATCAATTGGGTATATCTATGCAAGTTCTTCAAGAAAACATCATATGAGTTACTCACTCGTAAGAAACCCAATGTAAGTTATTTCAAAGTCTTCGATGCAAGGTGCTGGAAAAGGGATCCTCATCACACTTGAAAATTTGCACCGAAATCTCATGAGGGTTTTATGCTTGGGTATGGAAATAATTCGCACACCTACAAAGTCTTCAACACTTATCACAACAAAGTGGGTGAAACTTTAGATGGGAAATTCGATGAAACTAATGACTTGCAAAGGGAGCACCTGCCTCCTATGCTAGATGAACTTCAACCTGAAGAAGCTATTAAGATGACGGGCACTGGTGAAATCATGCCCAAGGAACTTGAACTTGAAGAATTCATTATTCCTTCATCTAACCATTGCAAAGACAATGCTGCACCTGAAGACAATGACGATGAAGATAATTCTCAACAAGCGCAACAAAGTCTTCGACCTGCTCTTCCTCGAGTCGCAAACGAAGTTCAAATTGAGAATATGCTCGATAGTAGCAATGCACCAAGTTATCTCACTCGCTCAAGAGCCACTCAAATTGCTAACTTTTGTGAGCACTTTGCTTTTGTCTCTATCTCAGAATCCACAAAGGCAGCTGAAGCCTTCTTGGAACCGGAATGGATTCAAGCTATGCAAGAAGAGCTTCATCAATTCAAGCTCATCAATGTGTGGGAACTAGTCATGCGCCCTGATCCACGAAGCACAACATCATAGGCACCAAGTGGATCTAACACAACAAACATGATGATCTCCCCAAGTTATTAGAAACAAAGCTCATCTTTTAGCTCAAGGCTACACACAGGTTGAGGGTATTGAATTTGAGGAAACGTTTGCACCTGTTGCTAGGGTTGAAGCCATACGCATATTACTTGCTTATGCTAACCATCATGACATGTGCCTATATCAAATGGATGTCAAAAGTGCATTCCTTAATGGTAAGATTGAGGAAGAAGTATATGTTGCTCAACCACGAGGGTTCGAAGGCCCAAAGCATCCTGACATCGTCTACCGGCTCAACAAGGCATTGTATGACCTCAAGCAAGCACCAAGAGCCTGGTATGACACACCCAAGGAGTTCCTCATGATGAAAGGCTTCAAATGTGGTTCACTCGATCCCACACTCTTTAACAAATCTTATGATAATGAGTTGTTTTTTATCAAATCTATGTGCATGACATTATATTCGGCTGTACTATAAATACAATGATGTGTTTAGCTTCATGATGCAAGAGCAATATTAGATGTCTATGATGGGGAAACTGAAGTTCTTCCTAGGGCTTCAAATTCGACAACAACCCAATGACATGTTCATATCCGAGGAGAAGTACCTTAAGGACTGCCTCAAGAAGTTTGGCATGAAATATGCAAAGGCTACAAGACGCCCATGACAACCAACGACCACCTCTGCACTGACAAAAATGGTAAAGATTTTGATCACAAGGTATATCACTACATGATTGGCTCTTTTTTGTACCTATGTGCATCTAGGCCACATATAATGCTTAGCGTTTGCATGTGCGCCCAATTCCAAGCGGCACCAAAGGAATCACATCACCTCGTTTTGAAGTGAATACTTCGATATTTGGCTTACACACCAACGCTAGGATTATGGTATCCAAAGGGCTTTGATTTTGATCTCACTGGCTACTCTGATTCTGATTACGCTAGAGACAGAGTTGATCGCAAGTCTACATTAGGCACTTGTCACTTTTTGGATTTATCTCTTGTGTGTAGGTCTTCGAAGAAGAAGAACTGTGTATCACTCTCCACCGCTGAAGCCGAATACATTGCTGTTGACGCATGCTGCACTCAGCTTCTCCGAATGAAGTAAACACTCAAGGACTACGGCATCAATGAGAAGAAAGTACCACTATACTACGAACATGAAAGTGCTATCGAGATCGCCTACAACCTAGTACATCACTCGAAGACAAAGCACATTCAGATACGCCATCATTTCCTTCGTGATCATGTGTTGAAGGGAGACATCGTCATCGAGGTTGTGAAGTGAGAAGAGCAATTGGCTGATATCTTCACGAAGCCTTTGGGTGATAAAAGGTTTTACAAGTTGTGATGTGAGCTAAATATCTTAGAATCCTCAAATGTCCATTGAATGGACACACATCCTAACGGTTATGCACTTTGATGATTTTGATGCACAACACACGCAATAACTTATGTCTTCAACTCACGAAGATGTACACTCTAAGTGTGAATATACTAGCGAAGAATATGAATTCATAGCACCATGATAACTGTCCGCTATTTATGGGTCAAACATTCTTATATGGTGGGCAAGTCCACCAATCCCTCCTGAAGACATTACTTTTATCTTCGCATTTTTATCTATGTCTTCAAAAACTGAGTTTATCTTCGTGTTGAGTGTTTGTCTTTGAACTCGAACACTTTTCATTTAATAAATCATATGTGATACTTTGGAGCTCAATCTTCTAAAAAATCTTACCTATAGCTATATCTTTGAATTTTATCGAGGCAAATGTGATCGGACCCGCATACCTCATCTATGCTTATCTTTCCTAAAACTGCTCAACTCCAGTCATGTGCATTCTATTTGACATGTGTTGATTGTCTTCTCGGTATCCTTGGCTATCAAAGGCAAATCCAACCAAATGTTTAAAACTTCGTTCTTATCTTTTACCGCCCTTCTTGCAACTATTCATGCGCTCGTTGTTATAGTTCACAGGTAGTTGCCTATCACACGTGGCGCATGCGTGCCATGCATCCCATTAAGCCAAAGGGTCAGGGGCATATCTATCCAAAAATTGTCTGGCCATTCCAAATTCCACCCTCCTTATAAATACAAGAACCCCGACTCATTTATTACTCTTACCTCGCTCTTCTTTGCTCTCAAGATCCAAATCCTAGCACCGCTACTAGAATTCATCATTGTTAGAGGAGAAACGCTTAGCTATCACGACCTCTTCGTCATCGTACTCACGCCGGCCGCGATTGTCTTTGTCGCACCACCATCGTAGCTATCTATTATGACCGGGTTAGGGTGTGCCAGATTGAACTGCTTGGCCTCTCCGCTTCAACGAGCTGTTCTTCATGTTCTTCAAGGCGATAAATAAAATCTTGTTTTTACCATTTGTTAGATCCGAAAAATTATCACATATCTTCGTATGGTGTTTTCCACTATCTTTTTGACATCACTCAAACATCCATCTCTATTTTATCAATGCTTTTACTTAAGCTAAAAATATGGGTTGATTCCTCATTTGTGCAATTTCTCGAATTTGCACAAGTGCGAAACCACCTTATCTTGAGCAAAAGTGAAAGTCTTCGGTGAATAAGGTCACTATCCTCAGACCATGTTTTTACCTTTAAAATATTTTGAGAATTCATATGACCTCTTCTATTACCCTCACATCTCTTATTATTTCACATGTACATGTCTGTTGCAGAATCTCTTGGATCTCATAGTGTGAATTCGTTTGTAGACTACTTACATATACACCTCGACTCACCTAGAGCTAGTTCACACTTGCACTCTTTTGTGAAGCGGTTGCCTAAGTCGAAGACAATGGCCAGGGATAAAGTACCTAAAAAATGTGGAAGGCAAAGACGTTTGAATACAACTAAAGATCTTCCGCATGCACTATATGAGAGATACAAGTTTGACGTGAAGAGAGATACACTCAATGCAAGAAATGAATCCTATGGATTCGAAGATATTAGGCAGAGGGATGATTTTACTACCACTTTGTCACTGCTGAATATGCTAAGAAGAACACATAAAAGGCTCCCTTGACTGACATTGTATACAAGAATTTGCACCCGAAGACTAAGACTGAAGCTATCGAGATTGGGTTCTTCCCATGCATTGTCAAGCCAGCTACGCCAAAGAATTTAGATCCGTCTAGCATCCTTGGGTGTCGTGTTGTTGGAGAAACTTCTAAACAAGATGCAGAACAACCTTATCCGAAGCCAATGCAGAAAATGATGGCTTCAAAGCCTAAGGCTTCAAGGGATCAAAGCTAGTCGCTGCAACACCATAGGCTTCACGAGCAAGGCCACCTGAACCAACTTAGACCGAGGATGCATCTCGCACTAGAAGAAGGCTGAAGAGAAAACTTGTTGCTTCTCGTGGCACGAAGCCATCCCTCACCTTGATGGATAGTGCCCATTTGATTGAACTTTATGATGATGATTTTGATGATGAAGCTTTGACGAAGCTTATCCAGCAAAAGGAAGAAGAGGCCAAACGTCTTGAAGACTTGCCTCTATTTGATGCAGGTATCCTCAACCGATTCATTGATGAATTGTTTGTTGATCCCCTACTCTCCATTGACGCCCTACAACTTCCTATTGGGCTTAGTGTCACCTTCCAAGGGTTGGTAAATGAAGAAGTGTCTATTGTTTAGAAGACAGTTTAGCAACGCTACTATATTTTCCATGAAAAGGCTCTTTTCAAGAAGAACATGCATCGGCTCACTATTGGACAAATCCAAGGCTATCAGACGATGATGGCAGACTTGAAAACTGAGTTTGAAAGGCGTGATGAAGTCACCAAAGGCGCCCTAGCACGTCTGAAAAAGAAGTCTATGAAGATGATCCATGCCCACATGAGATGCTTAAGAGGAAAGCACTTGGCCGGCCTGCTCTTGACCCAAGAATAATTGAGAAGTCAAGGCAAGCTTCAATATCTTCGAGCGAGTCTACACCCACAAGGCAAGAAACACCAAGCATTATCTTCCTAGCTGGCTTCTCTAGCTCAAGGACGCCTCCTCCTTCCTCTGGTGTGTCTAGCAAGAAGACAAAACAGGATGAGGCTGAAGCGAGAAAGCTAAAATCTGTGGTAGCATTTGAAGCTCAACCTGCAAAGAAGCTGAAGACAAAGAAGACAAAGTCTTCGGTCTCGGCCCAAGTGTCCAAGCCCGCTCAAGTTTTCTCTGCCACTCCACCTGCTCAAGAGGACCCCCTTCTAGCGGTTTCTATATCCATGGCCCCTCCCGCGTCTGAAAATGCTGATAGACGCAACGTTCTTCATGAGTCTGCTACCATAGAGGCTCCAACAACTGAAGATATCCCAGCTGCTGAACCCACAACAATTGAAGACATTGCCTCTGCTGAATAAAAATGTTGAACAAGCACTATTGTCTCAAATTGATGCAGTGCCAGTATCATTGCCACTGCCAACTGTTAGTGAACATGTGGACATTAGCTCCCCTCTTACGCCAATTGTCCGTGATGAGTTATGGGAAGATGTCCATGATGACCTACAAGTATAGGGGATCAATCCTAGTCCTTTCGATAAGTAAGAGTGTCGAACCCAACGAGGAGAAGAAGGAAATGATAAGCAATTTCCAGCAAGGTATTCTCTACAAGTGCTATGAGTAAAATTGATATATAGTTTTGTTGCAAGATAATTCATAACAAGTGACAAGTAAAAATAGAAGCAAGTGTGCAGCAAGGTAGCCCAATCCTTTTTATAGAAAAGGATAGGCGGGAAAGTACTCTTATATGAGGCAAGCGCCCCCGAGGACACATGGGAATTACTATCTAGTCATGTCCATCATGTTGAGTTGATTCACGTTCGTTACTTTGATAATTTGATATGTGGGTGGACCGGTGCTAAGGTGCTATTATTACTTGAACAAGCAACCCATTTATGATTACCCGCTCTCACAAGCATTTGGAACTATGAAAGAAGAACTAACATAAATATAACCATAGCATGAAACATATGGATTCAAATCAGCCCCTTACAAAGCAACACATAAACTAGGGTTTAAGCTTCTGTCACTCTCGCAACCCATCATCTACATGTGACTCCACAATGCCTTACCTTAGGCCCATAAAATGGTGAAGTGTCATGTAGTATACGTTCACACGGCACCACTAAGTGAAGAAACAACATACATATCATCGAAATATCGAACGAATACCAACTTCACATGATTACTTATAACAATACTTCTCTCATGTCCTCAGGAACAATAATAACTACTCACACCTCATCAACATGTTCAAGATCAGAGGTATAATAATAGTAATTAAGGATTTGAACATAATATCTTCCACCAAGTAATCCAACAAGCATCCACTACGAGATGTAATCAACACTACTAGTAACCCACACGTACTAATCTGAGGTTTTGAGAAAAAGATTTAGAACGAGAGATGAACTAGGGTTTGGAGATGAGATGGTGCTGGAGAAGATGTTGATGAAGATTGGTCCTCCCACGAAGGAGGAAGCATTGGTGTTGACGATTGCTTCGATTTCTCGCTCCTGGAGAAGAATTCCCCTGACAGAACTTCTTTGACAGAGAGGAAAAGGGCCTCTTCCCAGTTTACCGCGTGGAGACAATGGCACTCCATCCTGAAAGCATGCTTATGATTTTCTTGGTCAAAACACACCACATAGGGGAAGAGCGTGGGGGGGGGGGTCAGGAGACCTGCTGGTGGACCACAAGGCAAATGGCGCGCCCACGGGGTTGGGTGTAACACGCAAGATGCAATCCTATCCTTATATTGGATCGAGGAACTCGACAGGGATAGAAGCGCATCTCCTTGTTTCGCAAGAATGGATATCGTTACAAGTACATGTAAATAATATATTAGTATATGGAATTGGCTTACACTCGCGACAAGCTAATCATGATCATGTCAATACAAACATACATTCAAGCACCATTCAGAAGAGGAGGGTCTGACTAGAGACGAAATCAAACAAATAAAACGACGTCCACCCTTGCTATCCCAGGTTGTCAGTCTGGAACCCATCCTATGATCGATGATGAATAAGAAGAAACTCCAGATAGAACAATCATCATGCTCATGTCAAAGTATCACTTTAGCGGTACCTGTAATTGTTGTTGTAGTAATATGTGAGCCACAGGGACTGAGCAATCTCATTTCCAAAGGTATCAAGACTAGAAAAGCTTAAGGGGTGAGGCATGGTTAAGTGGTGAGGATGCAACAAGCACTAAGCATTTATTTGAGTGGCTAACTTACGAGTACAAGAATAAGAAGGGTGATCTACGCAAAATCGGACGTGAACTAATAATGATCAAGAAGTGATCCTGAACACCAACTTACGAGTCAAACATAACCCCACCCTGTTCTCTCTTGGCTGAGAACTCATGAGCACAGACAGTCATGGTGACACACACAATTGGTGTATTTTAATTGTGTTTACTTCAAGTTTGCTATGACCGTGTGTTAAACAAAATTTCCAAGTTGCCACATAAACGCATGCATGGATTTCTGAAAGATTTAACCCTACAGGGGTGCTGCAACTCATCCATCACAAAATAGCCACAAGCTACATGGAAAACCTCAACTACGAAAAAAGGTCGTAGTCTCCTTGGAATCCCGATGGAAAACCTAAACCTTAAGATAGCCCAAAGTATTCTAGGAATCCCGGTGCAAAAGATATTTCATAAAAAGGTAAAACAAATCTAGCAAGGCCACCCGACGTGTCGACCAACCTGATAGGATCCGCGTATCTCATTCTCGGGACACGACCAGATAAGCTAGTGTCTAGTGGCCTAATAGAAATCACCAGAGTTGCCATGGGGTGGCCCCGCACATTGCTGTACTTTCGACCAAAACTCAAGAGGAGAACTGGCCCGGGTTGTTGATTAATTATCCACGTGTTAATTACTTCTTATTGTTGGGGAACGTCGCATGGGAAACAAAATTTTTCCTACGCGCACGAAGACCTATCATGGTGATGTCCATCTACGAGAGGGGATTTCCGATCTACGTACCCTTGTAGATCACACAGCAAAAGCGTTAACAAACGCGGTTGATGTAGTGGAACGTCCTCACGTCCCTCGATCCGCACTGCGATCCGTCCCACGAACCGTCCCGCGATCCGTCCGACGATCCGCTCCGATCTAGTGCTGAACGGACGGCACCTCCGCGTTCAGCACACATACAGCTCGATGATGATCTTGGCCTTCTTGATCCGGCAAGAGAGACGGAGAGGTAGATGAGTTCTCCGGCAGCATGATGGCACTCTGGAGGTTGGTGGTGATCTAATCTCAGCAGGGCTCCGCCCATGCTCCGCAGAAACGCGATCTAGAGGAAAAACCGTGGAGGTATGTGGTCGGGCTGCCGTGGCAAAGTTGTGTCGAATCAGCCCTAAAACCTCCCTATATATAGGTGGGAGGGGAGGAGCCTTGCCTTGGGGCTCAAGGAGCCCCAAGGGGTCGGCCGAAGCAAGGGGGAGAGTCCTTCCCTTCCAATCCAAGTCCAACTAGGATTGCAAGGTGGAGTCCTTCTCCACTTTCCCACTTCCCCTTTTTTTTCTCTTTGATTTTTCTTTCTCCTGCACATAGGGATTCTTGGGCTGTCCCACAAGCCCACTAAGGGCTGGTGTGGCACCCCTAAGGCCTATGGGCTTCCCCCAGGTGTGCTGGCCCCTCCCGGTGAACATCCGGAACCCATTCGTCACTCCCAGTACATTCCCGGTAATGTCGAAAACTTTCCGGTAATCAAATGAGGTCATCCTATATATCAATCTTTGTCTCCGGACCATTCCGGAAACCCTCGTGACGTCCGTGATCTCATCCGGGACTCTGAACAGCATTCGGTAACCAACCATATAACTCAAATACGCATAAAACAACGTCGAACCTTAAGTGTGCAGACCGTGCGGGTTCGAGAACTATGTAGACATGACCTGAGAGACTCCTCAGTCAATATCCAATAGCGGGACCTAGATGCCCATATTGGATCCTACATATTCTATGAAGATCTTATCGGTTGAACCTCAGTGCCAAGGATTCATATAATCCCGTATGTCATTCCTTTGTCCTTCGGTATGCTACTTGCCCGAGATTCGATCGTCAGTATCCGCATACCTATTTCAATCTCGTTTACCAGCAAGTCTCTTTACTCGTTCTGTAATACAAGATCCCGTAACTTACACTAAGTCACATTGCTTGCAAGGCTTGTGTGTGATGTTGTATTACCGAGTGGGCCCCGAGATACCTCTCCGTCACACGGAGTGACAAATCCTAGTCTCGATCCATACTAACCCAACGTACACCTTCAGAGATACCTGTAGAGCATCTTTATAGTCACCCAGTTACGTTGCGACGTTTGATACACACAAAGCATTCCTCCGGTGTCAGTGAGTTATATGATCTCATGGTCATAGGAGTAAATACTTGACACACACAAAAGAGTAGCAACAAAATGACACGATCAACATGCTACGTTTATTAGTTTGGGTCTAGTCCATCACATGATTCTCGTAATGATGTGATCCCGTTATCAAGTAACAACACTTGCCTATGGTCAGGAAACCTTGACCATCTTTGATCAACGATCTAGTCAACTAGAGGCTTACTAGGGACAGTGTTTTGTCTATGTATCAACACAAGTATTGTGTTTCCAATCAATACAATTATAGCATGGAAAATAAACGATTATCATGAACAAAGAAATATAATAATAACTAATTTATTATTGCCTCTAGGGCATATTTCCAACAGTCTCCCACTTGCACTAGAGTCAATAATCTAGTTCATATCACCATGTGATTTCAACGAATCCAACACCCATATAGTTCTGGGGTCTGATCACGTCTTGCTCATGAGAGAGGTTTTAGTCAACGGTTCTGAAACTTTCAGATCCGTGCGTTCTTTACAAATCTTTATGTCATCTTATAGATGCTGCTACTACGTGCTATTCAGAAATGCTCCAAATATCTACTCTACTATACGAATCCGTTTCACTACTCATAGTTATTCGGATTAGTGTCAAAGCTTGCATCGACGTAACCCTTTACAACGAACTCTTTAACCACCTCCATAATCGAGAAAAATTCCTTAGTCTATTTAGTTACTAAGGATAACTTTGACCGCTGATCAGTGATTCAATCCTGGATCACTCTCTATACCTCTTAACAGACTTGCTGCAAGGCACACACCAGGTGCGGTACTCAGCATGGCATACCTTAGAGTCTACGACTAAGGCACAGAAGACGACATTCGTCTATTCTTTTTATTCTGCCGTGGTCGGGTTTTGAGTCTTACTCAAATTCACACTGTTGAGGCATAATTTATGCCTAAGTAATTTTGGTGATTGATGACAGTACCATACAGGACTAATCGTGTGTGTCAAGGTTTCAGGAAACATTCGTCAATGGCACAAGACGACACGACTCCTCTCTTCGGGAACGGAAGCACGGCGCTATCCTAGATTCTCTTCATATGAGTCATAGGAAAGCCGTACTATTAAGAGGGGATCCGTAGTGGAAAGGTTTGGGTGGAATCTATCTTTGCACACGCACACCTCTATTTTCTCCCTTTCCTTTATCCTTGGAGCGGCCCTCGCCTGTTTGTTCTTTGCGTCTCGGCAAAATGGTCCCCAGCGGTAGTACCGCTGGTCCCAGCGGTAGTACCGCTGGACTACCAGCGGTAGTACCGCTGCATCCAGCGGTAGTACCGCTGGCTGGCGGTAGTACCGCCCCTGTTCAGCGGTAGTACCGCTGGCCAGCGGTAGTACCGCCCCTGGTCAGCGGTAGTACCGCTCCAGGTGCCCTGTTCCACCTACCTAGCGGTAGTTCGTGGACGGACCCTTTTGCGAAGACTTTCTCGGCGGTAGTAGTGTTTATACACTACCAAGGGCCAGCGGTAGTACCGCTGGTTCCAGCGGTAGTACCGCTGGAAGCCCCAGCGGTAGTACCGCTGGTGCCAGCGGTAGTACCGCTGGAGGCCCCAGCGGTAGTACCGCTGCATGCAGCGGTAGTACCGCCAGGCAGCGGTAGTACCGCTCCTTCCCAGCGGTAGTACCGCTGGATCTCGGGCAGAGAGTGGGAAAACGGTCTGAATTTTCCCCCCACTATATAAAGGGTTCTTCTAGCTGAGGAACTCTACCTCTTACCTCTCTAAGCTCCATTGTTGCTCCACAAGCTTAAAAGTGCCCGATCTCTCTCCCTAGCCAATCAAACTTGTTGATTCTTTAGGGATTGGTTGAGAAGGCCTAGATCCACACTTCCACCGAGAGAAAAGTTGATTCCCCCACCTATCCCTTGCGGATCTTGTTACTCTTGGGTGTTTGAGCATCCTAGACGGTTGAGGTCACCTCGAAGCCATATTCCATTGTGGTGAAGCTTCGTGGTCTTGTTGGGAGCCTCCAAGCTTTGTGTGGAGTCGCCCCAACCTTGTTTGTAAAGGTTCGGTCGCCGCCTTCAAGGGCACCTATAGTGGAATCACGGTACCTTGCATCGTGCGAGGGCGTGAGGAGAATACGGTGGCCTTAGTGGCTTTTTGGGGAGCATTGTGCCTCCACACCGCTCCAACGGAGACGTACTTCCCGTCAAAGGGAAGGAACTTCGGTAACACATCCTCGTCTCCATCGGTTCCACTTGTGGTTATCTCTAACCTTTACTTTGTATTTGCTTTTCCTTGTTACAATATCTTACTTGTCTTAATAGGTCTTGTTGATAGCTTCTATAGGGGTCACCTCTTTGTCATATTATTTGTGAACCCGTATAGTGTTTACCTTAACTTGTTAAGATTAATTAAAAAGTGGTCGTTGAATATTCACCCCCCCCTCTAGCCAACCATATCGATCCTTTCAATTGGTATCAGAGCCACGTCTCTTTATTAAGGGTTTAACCACCCGAAGAGTATGGAAGGCGAAGAGGAAGTGAACCATGGGCAACCCGAGGGCATGGACTTGACTTCGGTCACAAGGGACGACTTGAATACGGCTATGGAAGCCCTCAAGACGTCCTTGACGAGCGAAGTCAAAACCATGCTTAAGGAATTAATTGATGGTCTTAGAAGTTCACCCGAACCGGCTTTAGTGGTTAAACCCACCATTTCCGATTCGGAGGCCAACTCCTCTAAGGAAGCGGCTAAAGGTATGCAACCTGCTTCACCTCACGAAAAGGATGGGACTGGAACACATGCCTCTGTTCCACCTCCCATGACTTATGGAGGACCCGTTCTCGCACCTCGTCTTAATCCTGTTGGTCCTCCTCCTAAACTTGTGAAAGGTGACTTTGCTAACTGGGTATTTTCTATTAAGTCTCATTTGAATCACAGCTCAACAAACTTGTGGAGAATTATCGAGCAAGGATATTACCCCCATGACCCAAGCAACCTCACTCCAAGAGAAGATGCAGACAATCAATATAATCACTCTGCGCTGTTTATCCTTCAGTCTGCTGTGCCACCTGAAGATCTTCCCCACTTACGTCCCTTCACATTGGCCAAGGATTGTTGGGAGCATATTATGGTGTTGTATAAGGGAAGCTCAAGTATTCAACGATCCAACTATGAAGTGATACTTGATCAGGCCGATGAGTTTGTGATGAAGGAAGAAGAGGACCCTCGTGATCTCTATCGGAGGGTGACTGCTATTGCCGTGGCACTAAAGGATCATGGAAGTAAGGATGTGGATGACACTTGGGTCAAACGCAAGTTTGTCAAAGCCATCATGCCTTTCAACAAAGCCATGTCATCTGTCATTCGTCAGCGGCCAGACTTTCACTCTTTGTCTTCCAGTGAAGTGTTGGATGAGTTCATTGCAATGTCAATCATGAACGAAACTGCCGACAATGCACTTGCTCGTGTCCGATCAAAAATCACTTCACCCAAACTTGCGTTGAAAGCAAGAGTAATGCTTGAAGAAGAAGAAGAAGATGAGGAAGAGGAGAGCTGCCCGGAAGACACAAAGTATGCCTATCATGAGCACATGGCTCTTGCATCAAGGCAATTCTGGGGAAATAAAAGGAACTCAAGACCAACCTTCAACAAGAACAACTCAAGTGGTTTCAAACCCAAACAACGAGTAAGGACATGCTATAACTGTGGCAACGTGAGTCACTTCGTGGCAGAATGTCCATATGAGAAGAGAGAAGACAATGGAGGCAAGCTCATTCGCAAAGACAAAACCAAATCATTTCCAATCAAGAACAACTTTGTGAAGAAACCTCACCCAAAAGGAATGGTGGCCCTGGAGGAGTATCCTTCTGATGATGATGATGATGATGATGATACAGTGGCAACGGCAACTGTTGCTATAGCCACTACCCCTTCCCAGAAGGTGTCTCTCTTCAACGCCCCCAACGAGAACCACATCACCAAGTGCCTCATGGCAAAAGGTACCAATCAGGTAACTTCTATCATTAAGACCAACATTACTTCTACTCCTTCATTGTTAAATTGTGTAGAAGATAGTGATGTTGGAGAACTTAATGAGCATGATCTTGATACGTTTCTATGCACTATTAAGGGAGAAACCAAGAAGCATTTTGTTGCTCTCTTGGAACAATTGGGTGAGGCCACTGACCTTATTGAGTCTCATGAGGAGACCATCTCCGAGCTTCATGGACATAGTCGTGACTATGCCGATGAAATTGCCGAATTATCTAGTACTCTTGAAGAAGAGCGCACTCTTCGTCTGGCTCTTGAGGAGTCATATAACGATGACTGCACTAAAATGCAAAAGAAACTGGATCATGATGTTGTTCTTACTCGCATGCTTAAATCTGAAAAGTATGCTCTTGAGGTTGGCCGTGACAGACTCAAAGAAGAGTTTGACATACTTGACAAGGCCCACAAAGCCTTGAAAGGTGTTCATTTCGCTCTGAAAGAGTCTCATGATCAACTCCAAGCAAAGCTTACCAAGGAGATCTCTACTTGTCCTCCCTTTGTGCTAATTGATAATACTTGTGCAACTAACCCTTGTTGTGAGCATGTTCATCTTGTGGAAGAAAATGCCAAGTTAAAGGAGAAACTTGAGAAGGGCCTTGTGTCATGCAGACAAGGTGAGAAGAGTCTGAACGATCTCTTGAGCACTCAAAAGGGTGTTGTAGGAAAGGAAGGAATTGGACTTACCTCCAAGTCAAAAGGTAAAAGAAAGAACAAGAGCAAACGATCTCTCACCCTCATGGACATCTTTGTCAAGGAGGGTGAGGGTACTCAGAAGGTGAACAGGAACAAGGTGGACTATGGGAACCTCAAGAAGGGCAAAGCCGCTCCTACTAACACAGCCGGCAAACTCAATTCCTCTTATGTGTTATGTTGTGCTAGTGATGGGCATGTTTATGCCAGATTTATTGGTTCCTACGATGAAGATATTGAATGGGCTATCTGGGTTCCTAAGACCCTTGTCTCTAACATGAAAGGACCCATTAAAAAATGGGTACCTAAAACCAAGCCTTGATCTATTGCAGGAGTTTGCTTCCGGTGGGGTGTCATGGTTGCTCGATAGTGGAGCAACAAATCATATGACCGGAAGCAAGGACTTAGTGGTGGATGTGCACCCTTCTCCATCTATGCCTACCCATGTCCAATTCGCTGATGCATCCTCGTCAAAGGTATTGGGATTTGGTAAGGTGGTCGTCTCTCAAGATTTGTCTATTGAGAAGGTCATGCTTGTTGAGTCTCTTGCTTACAATTTACTTTCCGTTCGTCAACTTGCAATCATGGGTTTTTCCACATTCTTTAATATTGACACTGTGGTCCTCCTAAGGAGCAAGACTCTTAAAGTAGCCTATGTTGGACATGTCGAAAATGGTCTCTATGTGGTAAACTTTTCAAAGCGACCCACTAAGACTGCGACATGTCTAATGGCTAAAGTTGACGTGGGCTGGCTTTGGCATCGCCGTTTAGCTCATGTCAATATGAGGTCTTTGCAAAGTCTTCTGACAGGGGACCATGTTCGTGGACTAACAAATGTGAGCTTTGCTAAAGATCGTGTTTGCAGTGCTTGCATTGAAGGAAAGATTCATGAAACTGCTCATCGTCCATCAACTCTTATCTACACTAAGAGGCCATTGGAACTTCTTCACATGGATCTGTTTGGTCCTCCAACATTCGATAGTCTTGGAGGCAGAAAGTATTGCTTAGTAATTGTTGACGACTACTCAAGATATACCTGGGTATATTTCTTCAAAAGGAAGAGTGAAACTCAACAAACGGTCATCAACTTTGCCAATGAAGCGCAACGTCAACATGAAGCAAAGATCTTGATGATTAGGAGTGACAACGGCACCGAGTTCAAGAACTATACCCTAGATGAGTTTCTAGGTGATGAGGGAATAAAGCACCAATATTCTGCACCATATACCCCTCAGCAAAACGGCGTGGCAGAAAGGAAGAACCGGACCTTGATAGACGCTGCAAGAACAATGATGGCAGAATTCAAATCTCCATACAACTTCTGGGCAGAGGCCATCAACACAGCATGTCATGCGTCCAATCGGCTCTACATCTGCAAAGGCTTGAACAAGACTCCGTATGAGATTCTAACTGGAAACAAACCCAATCTCAAGTACTTCCGGGTATTCGGTTGTAAGTGTTTCATTCTTAAAAAGGGAGCTCGGTTAGCTAAATTTGACTCTAGAGCACATGAGGGTATCTTTGTTGGTTATGCTACAAACTCTCATGCTTACCGTGTCCTCAACAAGTCCACTGAACTAATTGAGGAGACGTGTAACGTGGAGTTTGACGAAAATAATGGCTCCCAAGTGGAGCAAAGTGGTCTTTGTGATATAGGTGATGAAATTCCTCCCGAAGCCATAAGAAGAATGGGGATTGGTCAAATACTCCCCATTGAGGAACCCCTTATGGCCGAAGGAGAAGGACAATGCTCTACTCAAGTGGAGCCATCACCCCCACAAGCCCCACACGCTTCCGATGAACAAAGAGAAGACTCTCAACAAGTTGATCAAGCTCTCGGTCAAGATCAATTGCCTAACAATGGTGATATGCCCACTCAAGCACTACCCCAAGACCTTGAACCAACACGAGATCAAGATCAAGAGCAACCACTAATACAAGATCAAACTAGTGAACCTGCTCAAGTCGAAGGACAAAGTGATCAGGAGACTGTCTCACAATTCCCTTCTGGAGCTCAAACAACCAGCTCAAGACGCAAGGGCAAACAAAAGATACAAGTCGATGCTCCCCTGTTATCTAATGAAGAACTCTTGGAGCGTCGAGCAGCCAAGAATGCGAACAAGCTGAAAGCCAAGTCACATCTTATGAAGAATGTTCTTGGTAGTTTAAAAAGGGGAGTATCTACCCGTCAACAACTTTGGAATTATTGTGAGCATCACGCGTTTGTCTCGTATTGTGAACCTCAACAGGTACAGGAAGCGCTCGATGATGAGGATTGGCTTATGGCCATGCACGAAGAACTTAACAACTTCGAGCGCAACCAAGTATGGGATCTAGTGCCACGACCAACGAAGGAACATAATGTCATCGGGACCAAATGGATATTCAAGAACAAGCAAGATGCAAATGGAATTGTGATTCGAAACAAGGCAAGATTGGTGGCTCAAGGCTACTCCCAAGTCGAGGGTATCGACTACGATGAAACCTTTGCCCCTGTCTCTCGTCTAGAATCTATTCGCATGCTACTTGCTTTTGCTTCTCATCATAACTTCAAATTACAGCAAATGGATGTGAAAAGTGCATTTCTTAATGGTCCTTTAAATGAGTTGGTATATGTCAAACAACCCCCGGGATTCGAACATCCCAAGCTCCCAAATCATGTGTACAAACTCAATAAGGCACTCTATGGTCTTAAACAAGCCCCACGCGCGTGGTATGAGTACCTTACTGAGTTGTTACAAGATCGTGGGTTTGAAATTGGGAAGATTGATCCCACTCTTTTTACTAAGAGGGTTAAAGGGGATTTGTTCATCTGCCAACTATATGTTGATGATATTATCTTTGGCTCTCCTAACATTTCATTCAATGAAGAATTTGCCGAGCTAATGACTGAGAAGTTTGAGATGTCCATGATGGGAGAGTTGAAGTTTTTTCTCAGATTCGAGATTAAGCAAGGTCTAGAAGGGACATTCATCAAACAAGCCAAGTACACTCAAGATATGCTCAAACGGTTCGAGCTCGAAGATGTCAAACCGGTCAAGTTTCCCATGCCAACCAGATGCAAGCTTGACAGTGATCCCAATGGTAAAGCAGTGGATCAAAAGGTATACCGCTCCATGATTGGATCCCTCCTTTACCTTTGTGCATCTAGACCGGATATTATGTTGAGTGTAGGGATATGTGCACGGTTTCAATCCGCACCAAAAGAAAGTCATTACATGGCTGTCAAACGAATCTTTCGATATTTGGCTCATACCCCAAACTTTGGCCTCTGGTATCCCAAAGGAGCAAACTTCAATCTAGTTGGCTATTCTGACTCAGACTGGGCTGGAGATTGTGTGGAGAGGAAGTCAACATCTGGAGGGTGCCAATTCCTTGGTCGCTCTTTGGTAAGTTGGTCGTCAAAGAAGCAGAACTGTGTCTCCTTATCATCCACCGAAGCTGAGTATGTGGCAGCTGCAAGTTGTTGTGCACATTGCTATGGATGAGGCAAACTTTAAAGGATTATGGTGTCACTTGTGACAAAGTGCCTCTTCTATGTGACAATCAAAGCGCCATCAAGATTTCCCTCAACCCAGTGCAACATAGCAAAACCAAACATATTGATATTCGTCATCACTTCATCCGTGAACATATCAAGCTAGGTGATATTGAGGTTCACTTCATTCACACTAAAGAGCAACTTGCAGATATTTTCACCAAGCCACTTGATGAAGCAAGGTTCCGGGAGTTAAGGCATGAGCTAAATATCATTGATTCGAGTAATGTGGATTGAAACTAGGCATATTGCACCTCACTTCACATTCCATCTTGGTCTAGATGTAGGCATGGACATAGGGGGAGTGTTGTTCTCTCAATGAACTCTCCCTCCCCCCATTATGCGTAAATCAATCTAGTCTTTCACTTTAGCCATTGTCAAATGGCACTTGTGCCTCAAAGACGAGCATTGGTCATGAACCCAAGGATAATTCTTCGCGGTGTCATACCATTGTCTCAAACATAGGTGGCCTCGGCCACCGCCCCTCCATCCTCTCTTGCGTATAAAGGAGAGGATATGCAATGACAAGTCGGTACTTTTTCTTAGAAGTCATCCCTTTTTACTCACTTGTCATGTGCCCAAGTTTTCCCGCTTTCCTTGGCCGTGCTAAAACATGTACAGCGGTACTACCGCCAGGGTAGCGGTACTACCGCCAGGACCCCAGCGGTACTACCGCCAGGGGTAGCGGTACTACCGCCAGGACCCCCGCGGTACTACCGCCAGGGGTAGCGGTACTACCGCCAGGACCCCAGCGGTACTACCGCCAGGGGTAGCGGTACTACCGCCAGAGTTCAAAATCTAACTCGGCCGGCCGGAATATTTCTAGGGTTTCGAGGGGAGCGGTACTACCGCTAGGACCCCCAGCGGTACTACCGCTGCACTCCAGCGGTACTACCGCTAGGTAGCGGTACTACCGCTCTAGTCCAGCGGTACTACCACTTCCCATACCCCTTGGGCTATATAAAGGGAGGGGGAGCCCGATTTTCAATCTGTTTCTTCTTCCTCGCGGCTCCTCCCTCCCCTACCCCGAAAACCCGCTGTTTGGATCTTTCTTGGAGGAGCTCTCTCTTCCCGTTGGTGTGGAAGGGCTGATTTACTTCTTCTTCCTCCTCCAAAGCCATGAATCCCGGTAACAAAAGCTCCTCCCCTCTTCTATTTGGTTGTTTTTCGTGTTCTAGGGTTAGGAGCATTGGGGATTGCATTCATCTTGTTGAACCAATGGCTTGTTGCTAAGATTGCTGCCGTGGTTTAGGGTTTCATCGTCTTAGATCGGATATTTGAACCTTTTTGATTAGATCTAAAACGTGCTCTCTCTTGCCTATGCATGTTTGTACCTCGTGTTACTATGTGTTCCTTTTGACAATAGGGCTGATGTATACGTATTAATGATTATATATTCAGTCCATGCCCTAGAATACGAGTTTTATATGTCTAGATCTGACAGTCAAACCCCCAGCGGTACTACCGCCAGGACCCAGCGGTACTACCGCCAGGGGTAGCGGTACTACCGCTATGACCCCAGCGGTACTACCGCCAGGGCTGACGGTACTACCGCCAGGTGTGGCGGTACTACCGCCAGGAGCATTCACGGTGTTTTCTCCTTGGGCTTAGCAATGCATGTTTTCTTTTGTTTCTTTTCTCTGCACTTTCAAGATCCATTGCCTTGACTTTTCGTGTTGCCTCTTTTTTCGCTTTGTGGTCTGTGTCACAGGTGGCTCTGCTCGCCGTTCGAACCCCCCACGGGACACGGCATCCAAACAGTTTCGCAACACAGAGGCGCCCGAGGGGTCTGCCACGTCTGGTCTCCCCCCTAAGAAGAAGTCCTTCAAGAAGGTTGCCCACAAGGACAAGAGGGTGAACATCCGAGCAATGTCTCCTAAAGAGTTTCTGCAGTTTCGCACCAAGAACCACTATCTCCAGGAGAGGGAGACGATCGAGGGAGTTGAAAATGTCTGGGTTAAGGACCATTGCAGGATATATCGAGATGTCATTGGAAACTTCAAGAAGAATTACATCTCTGTCCAGTGGATTGATTTGGCACATCTTCAGCGGCATACAGATTACTTTGGTGATGCTCTTGCTTTGATTGACAAGATGGGGCTCAAAAACATCATCACCTTCAAGACAGATTTTGATCCCACGGCAGTTGCTCAGTTCTACGTCACTGTTCATTTCTCCCATGATGAACAGCGCTCCATGATTTGGATGACTAGGTCACAGAAGATGACTGGTTCCTGGTCAGAGTTCATGCAGTTCCTGCACATTGATTTTCAGGGTGCTGACATCCCTCTTGGGCTGCGTCCTCACGCTCCAGTCCCCGCTGATAAGGGCCTTGCAAAGGACAGACTGCAGCCACTATATCTGAGGAAGGGGGTGCTTCCCAAGCACCTGGACATTATGCACCGCATCTTTCGGAACAGCCTCTTCCCTCGGAGTGGTAACTTCGATGAGGTCCATGGCGTCTTGGCTGAGATGTTGTTACTATGTGAGGAGGCTATGTCTGTGGAGTCTGCTCAACTGGATATTGCAGATGTGATGTTCACAGAACTATGGAACTGCATTATCAACCGTAAGGTCCCTATCTACGGGCCTTACCTGTTTGCTTACATCTGCCACAAGTGGCAACAGGCGTATCCGGATGAGGTGCTCTACGCACAGTCTGACTATATTGTGCATGACCCAATCAAGCTGCGCATCAAGGATAAGTGGACCAACCCATCTTCCTCCTCTCAGCAAATGGACACAGATACAGAGACCGCTGCTGGTAGAGGACCTGCCTCTCAGCCCCGCTCGTCTACCATGCCATCTTGGGCTATCAAGTTGCAGGACAAGATGAAGACTCTCTTCTGTATGCAGGCCAAGGGTCAGTATCAGTCACACGTGGCTGAGAAGCAGAGCCGCCAGAGGCATAAGCGTGTTCTCAGGACCTTGGATGTGGACATCTCCAGTGGCTCAGAGGACGACATCACGCCGGAGGCCACCTGGATGCAGGCTCAGGGGTACCAGTGGTCGGGTGATGAGGCGGAAGATCAGGAGGAGAATGACCAGGAGGGGACCGACGAGTCTGGTGATCCTGAGGACGAGGAGTAGCTACCTGTGACATTAGGTGTGCCCCCTTTTTGGTGTCTTGTGCCAAAGGGGGAGAGAGTCTAGGGATTTGATTTCATTCGAACTTTGCATTGCTTTGCTGATTTGCTTTGAACTTGGTTTGCTTTGTTTGCTATCGTGTGTGAGACATGATCTATCCTATGTGAGATTAGATTTATTTCCATCATATGCTGTGAGTCATATGTCATATATCTCCATCCTTTTTATTCTCATATTATTATCCATGGAAATCCGGTATTGTCATCAATCCACCAAAAAGGGGGAGATTGTTGAGGCATAATTTATGCCTAAGTAATTTTGGTGATTGATGACAGTACCATACAGGACTAATCGTGTGTGTCAAGGTTTCAGGCAACATTCGTCAACGGCACAAGACGACACGACTCCTCTCTTCGGGAACGGAAGCACGGCGCTATCCTAGATTCTCTTCATTTGAGTCATAGGAAAGCCGTACTATTAAGAGGGGATCCGTAGTGGAAAGGTTTGGGTGGAATCTATCTTTGCACACGCACACCTCTATTTTCTCCCTTTCCTTTATCCTTGGAGCGGCCCTCGCCTGTTTGTTCTTTGCGTCTCGGTAAAATGGTCCCCAGCGGTAGTACCGCTGGCTGGCGGTAGTACCGCCCCTGTTCAGCGGTAGTACCGCTGGCCAGCGGTAGTACCGCCCCTGGTCAGCGGTAGTACCGCTCCAGGTGCCCTGTTCCACCTACCTAGCGGTAGTTCGTGGACGGACCCTTTTGCGAAGACTTTCTCGGCGGTAGTAGTGTTTATACACTACCAAGGGCCAGCGGTAGTACCGCTGGAGGCCCCAGCGGTAGTACCGCTGCATGCAGCGGTAGTACCGCCAAGCAGCGGTAGTACCGCTCCTTCCCAGCGGTAGTACCGCTGGATCTCGGGCAGAGAGTGGGAAAACGGTCTGAATTTTCCCCCCACTATATAAAGGGTTCTTCTAGCTGAGGAACTCTACCTCTTACCTCTCTAAGCTCCATTGTTGCTCCACAAGCTTAAAAGTGCCCGATCTCTCTCCCTAGCCAATCAAACTTGTTGATTCTTTAGGGATTGGTTGAGAAGGCCTAGATCCACACTTCCACCGAGAGAAAAGTTGATTCCCCCACCTATCCCTTGCGGATCTTGTTACTCTTGGGTGTTTGAGCATCCTAGACGGTTGAGGTCACCTCGAAGCCATATTCCATTGTGGTGAAGCTTCGTGGTCTTGTTGGGAGCCTCCAAGCTTTGTGTGGAGTCGCCCCAACCTTGTTTGTAAAGGTTCGGTCGCCGCCTTCAAGGGCACCTATAGTGGAATCACGGTACCTTGCATCGTGCGAGGGCGTGAGGAGAATACGGTGGCCTTAGTGGCTTTTTGGGGAGCATTGTGCCTCCACACCGCTCCAACGGAGACGTACTTCCTGTCAAAGGGAAGGAACTTAGGTAACACATCCTCGTCTCCATCGGTTCCACTTGTGGTTATCTCTAACCTTTACTTTGTATTTGCTTTTCCTTGTTACAATATCTTACTTGTCTTAATAGGTCTTGTTGATAGCTTCTATAGGGGTCACCTCTTTGCCATATTATTTGTGAACCCGTATAGTGTTTACCTTAACTTGTTAAGATTAATTAAAAAGTGGTCGTTGTCTATTCACCCCCCCTCTAGCCAACCATATCGATCCTTTCACACACCTTACAACACAGTCAAGAACCCCTTCTTTGCTAATCTATTTTTGAAGTCCTTCAAAAACTTTTCAAGGCATGCATCTTGTTGAAACTTCTATTAAGCGTTTCGATCTATCTCCATAGATCTTGATGCTCAATGTTCAAGTAGCTCAATCCAGGTATTCCTTTGAAAAACTCCTTTCAAACAACCTTGTATGCTTTACAGAAATTCTACATTACTTCTGATCAACAATATGTCAACCACATATACTTATCAGAAATTCTATAGTGCTCCCACTCACTTCTTTGGAAATACAAGTTTCTCATAAACCTTGTACAAACCCAAAATCTTTGATCATCTCATCAAAGTGTATATTCCAACTCCGAGATGCTTGCACCAGTCCATTGAAGGATCGTTGGAGCTTGCATACTTGCTAGTATCCTTAGGATCGACAAAACCTTCTGGTTGTATCATATACAATCTTTCCTCAAGGAAACCGTCGAGGAAACAATGTTTTGTCTTCCTATGCGTAATATTTCACAAATAATGCAGCAACTACTAACATAATTCCAACAGATTTTTAGCATCGCTACGAGTGAGAAAGTCTCATCATAGTCAACTATTTGTTCTTGCGGAAACATCTTTGCGACAAGTCGAGCTTTTCTTAATAGTGACGATTCACCATCATCGTATGTCTTCCTTATAAAGGTCCTTCTTTACTTAATAGTCCTACGACTATCAAGTTCTTCCAAAGTCTATACTTTGTTCTCACATATGGATTCTCTCTCGAACTTCATGGCCTCCAGCCATTTGTCGGAATCCGGGCCCACCATTGCTTCTCCATAACTCGTAGGTTCATTGTTGTTCAACAACATGACCTCCAAGACAGGGTTACCGTACCACTCTGTAGTAGTATGCGACCTTGTCGACCTAAGAGGTTTGTAGTAACTTGATCCAATGCTTAATGATCACCATCATCAGCTTCCACTTCAATTAGTGCAGGCGCCACACGAACAACTTCCTGCGCCCTGCTACACACTGGTTGAAGTGATGGTTCAATAACCTCATCAAGTTCCACCACCCTCCCACTCAATTGTTTTGAGAGAAACCTTTCCTCGAGAAAGGACCCGTTTCTAGAAACAAACACTTTGCTTCTGGATCTGAGATAGGAAATGTATCCAACTGTTTTGGATATCCTATGAAGATGCTTTCATCCGCTTTGGGTTCGAGCTTATCAGACTGAAACCTTTTTCACATAAGCATCGCAGCCCCAAACTTTCAAGAAACGACAGCTTAGATTTCTCTAAACATCAGTCTATACTGTGTCATCTCAACGGAAATACGCAGTGCCCTATTTAAAGTGAATGCGGTTTTCTCTAATGCATAACCCATAAACGATAGTGGTAATTCGATAAGATACATCATAGTATGCACCATATCAAATAGGGCGTGGCTATGACGTTTAGACACATCATCACACTATGGTGTTCCAGGTGGCATGAACTGCGAAACAATTTCCACTTTGTCTTAACTGCGTACCAAAACTTGTAACTCAGATATTCATTTCTATGATCATATCGTAGACAGTTTATCCTCTTGTGACGACAAACTTCACTCTGAAACAGAATTGAACTTTTCAATATTTCAGACTTTGTGATTCATCAAGTAAATACTCCTGTATCTACTCAAATCGTCAGTGAAGTAAGAACATAACGATATCCACTGCGTGCCTTAGCACTCATTGGACTGCACACATCAAAAATGTATTATTCCCAACAAGTTACTCTCTTGTTTCATGTGGCATGTTTTGCATGTCTCAAGTGATTCAAAATCAAGCGAGTCCAAACGATCCATCTCTCATGGAGTTTCTTCATGCATTTATACCAACAGGTATGGTTTGCATGTCTCAAACATTTCAAAAATGAGTGAGTACAAAGATCCATCAGCATGGAGCTTCTACATGCATTATATACCAACATGACTCAAGTGGCAGTGCCACAACTAAGTGGTACTATCATTATTACTTTGTATCTTTGGCACTAATATTATGAACACGTGTAACACTATGATCGAGATTCAATAAACCATTGAGGGTAATTATTCAAGCAAATAGAACAACTATTATTCTCTTTAAATGAATAATCATATTGCAATAAACATGATCCAATCATGTTCATGCTCAACGCAAACACCAAATAACAATTATTTAGGTTTTACCACCAATCCCGATGATAGAGGGAGCGTGCGACGTTTGAGCACATCAACCTTGGAAACACTTTCAACACTTATCGTCACCTCGCCTGTTGCTTGTCTCCGTTTATACTGTAGCTTTCATTTCGTGTTACAAATCACTTAGCAACCGAACCGGTATCCAATACCCTCGCGCCACTAGGAGTACTAGTAAAGTACACATCAACTTCATGTATATCAAATATACTTCTTTCGACTTTGCCAGCCTTCTTATCTACCAAGTATCTAGAGTTGCTCCGCCTCAGTGACTGTTCCCTCATAACAGAAGCACTTAGTCTCGGGTTTGGGTTTATTCTTGGGTCTCTTCATTAGTGCAGCAACTGTTTTGTCGTCTCACGAAGTATCCCTTCTAGCCCTTGCCTTTCTTGAAACTTAGTGGTTTTACTAACCATCAACTATTGATGCTCCATCTTGATTTCTACTTTCGCAGTGTCAAACATCGCGAATCGCTCAAGGATCATTGTATCTATCCTTGGTATGTTATAGTTCATCACGAAGCTCTCACAGCTTGGTGGCAGTGACTTTGGAGAACCATTACTATCTCATCTGGAAGATTAACTCCCACTTGATTCAAGCGATTGTCGTACTCAGACAATCCGAGCACACACACAACGATTGAGCTTTTCTCCTTTACTTTGTGGACAAAGAATCTTGTCGGAGGTCTCATACCTCTTAACAAGGGCACAAGCATGAAATCACAATTTCATCTCTTTAGAACATCTCTTATGTTCCGCGACGTTTCAAAACGTCTTCTGCGGCTTGCTTCTAAGCCATTAAGTATTTTGCACTGAACTATCGCGTAGTTATCAGAAACGTGTATGTTGGATGTTCACAACATCCACAGACGACGCTCGAGGTGCATCACACTGAGTGGTGCATTAAGGACATAAGCCTTCTACGCAACAATGAGGACAATCCTCAATTTGACGGACTAAGTCCGCAAAGTTTGCTACTATCAACTTTCAACTAAATTTTCTCTAGGAACATATAAAAACAGTAGAGCTATAGCGCAAGCTACATTGTAATTCACAAAGACCATTAGACTATGTTCATGACAATTAGTTTAATTAATCATATTACTTAAGAACTCCCACTCAAAAAGTACATCTCTCTAGTCATTTGAGTGGTACATGATCCAAATCCACTATCTCAAGTCCGATCATCACGTGAGTCGAGAATAGTTTCAGTGGTAAGCATCTCTATGCTAATCATATCAACTATACGATTCATGCTCGACCTTTCGGTCTCATGTGTTCCGAGGCCATGTCTGCACATGCTAGGGTCGTCAAGCTGAACCCGAGTGTTTCTCGTGTGCAATTGTTTTGCACCCGTTGTATGTGAACGTTGAGTCTATCACACCCGATCATCACGTGGTGTCTCGAAATGACGAACTGTCGCAACAGTGCACAGTCGGGGAGAACAAAATTTTGTCTTGAAATTTTAGTGAGAGATCACCTCATAATGCTACCGTCATTCTAAGCAAAATAAGGTGCATAAAAGGATTAACATCACATGCAATTCATAAGTGACATGATATGGCCATCATCATGTGCTTTCTCGATCTCCATCACCAAAGCACCGGCACGATCTTCTTGTCACCAGCGCCACACCATGATCTTCATCAATGTGTCGCCATCGGGGTTGTCGTGCTATTCATGCTATTACTACTAAAGCTATGTCCTAGCAATATAGTAAACTCATCTGCAAGCACAAACATTAGTTTAAAGACAACCCTATGTCTCTTGCCAGTTGCCGTACTATCGACATGCAAGTCGATATTAACTATTACAACATGATCATCTCATACATCCAATATATCACATCACATCATTGGCCATATCATATCACAAGCATACCCTGCAAAAACAAGTTAGACGTCCTCTAATTGTTGTTGCATGTTTTACGTGGTGACCATCGGTATCTAGTAGGATCGCATCTTACTTACGCAAACACCACAACGGAGATATATGAATTGCTATTTAACCTCATCCAAGGACCTCCTCGGTAAAATCTGATTCAACTAAAGTTGGAGAAACCAACACTCGCCAGTCATCTTTGAGCAACGGAGTTACTCGTAGCGATGAAACCAGTCTGTCGTAAGCGTACGAGTAATGTCGGTCCGAGCCGCTTCGATCCAACAACACTGCAGAATCAAGAAAAGTATTTACTTAATGAATCACAAAGTGTGAAATATTGAAAAGTTCAATTCTGTTTCAGGAGTGAAGTTCGTCGTAACAAGAGGATGAACTGTCTACGATATGATCATAGAAATGAATATCTGAGTTACGAGTTTTGGTACGCAGTTAAGACAATGTGGAAATTGTTTCGCAGTTCATGCCACCTGGAACATCATAGTGTGATGATGTGTCTCAACGCCATAGCCACGCACTATTTGGTATGGTGCATGCTATGATGTCTCTTATCGAATTACCACTATCGTTTATGGGTTATGCTTTAGAGACAACTGCATTCACTTTAAATAGGGCACCGTGTATTTCCGTTGAGATGACACAGTATAGTCTGAGGTTTAGAGAAATCTAAACTGTCGTTTCTTGAAACATTGGGGCTTCGACACTTGTGTGAAAAAGTTTCAGTCTAATAAGCTCGAACCCAAAGCGGATAAATGCATCTTCATAGGATATCCAAAACAGTTGGGTACATCTCCTATCTCAGATCCGAAAGCGAAGTGTTTGTTTCTAGAAACGGATCCTTTCTCGAGGAAAGGTTTCTCTCGAAAGAATTGAGTGTGAGGGTGATAGAACTTGATGAGGTTACTGAACCATCACTTCGACTAATGTGTAGCAGGGCACAGGAAGTTGTTCCTGTGGCGCCTACACCAATTAAAGTGGAAGCTGATGATGGTGATCATTGAGCTTCGGATCAAGTTACTACAAACCTCGTAGGTCGACAAGGTCGAGTACTACT
Source organism: Hordeum vulgare subsp. vulgare (assembly GCF_904849725.1). Classification (NCBI taxonomy): domain Eukaryota; kingdom Viridiplantae; phylum Streptophyta; class Magnoliopsida; order Poales; family Poaceae; genus Hordeum; species Hordeum vulgare. Next base: position 49,673,068 of record NC_058520.1, on the reverse strand, counting down.
ACAAAGTGGTATGGTAACCCTGTCTTGGAGGTCATGTTGTTGAACAATAATGAACCTACAAGCTGTGGAGAAGCGATGGTGGGCCCGGATTCCGACAAATGGTTGGAGGCCATGAAATCTAAGAGAGGATCCATCTATGAAAACAAAGTGTAGACTTTGGAACAACTACTTGATGGTCGTAGGACTATTGAGTAAAGATGGATCTTTAAAAGGAACATAGACGACGATGGTGATAAGTCACTATTAAGAAAAGCTCGACTTGTCGCAAAGATGTTTCCGACATGATCAAACAGTTGACCATGGTGAGACTTTCTCACTCGTAGCGATGCTAAAAGTCTATTAGAATTATGTTAGTAGTTGTTGCATTATTTTTGAAATATTGCACATAGGATGTCAAAACATTGTTTCCTCGACGGTTTCCTTGAGTAAACATTGTATGTGATACAAGTAGAAGGTTTTGTCGATCCTAAAGATACTAACAAGTATGCAAGCTCCAGCGATCCTTCAATGGACTGGTGCAAGCATCTCGGAGTTGGAATATACACTTTGATGAGATGATCAAAGATTTTGGGTTTGTACAAGGCTGATGAGGAACTTGTATTTCCAAAGAAGTGAGTGCGAGCACTATAGAATATCTGATAAGTATATGTGGTTGACATATTGTTGATCAGAAGTAATGTAGAATTTCTGTGAAGCATAAAAGGTTGTTTGAAAGGAGTTTTTCACAGGAATACCTGGATTGAGCTACTTGAAAGTTGAGCATCAAGATCTATGGAGATAGATCAAAACGCTTAATAGAAATTTCAACAAGATGCATGCCTTGACAAGTTTTTGAAGGAATTCGAAATAGATCAGCAAAGAAGGAGTTCTTGACTGTGTTGTAAGGTGTGAATTTGAGTAAGACTCAAAACCCGACCTCGGCAGAATAAAGAGAATAGACGAAGGTCGTCTCCTATGCCTTAGCCGTAAACTCTAAAGTATGCCATGCCGAGTACCGCACCTCATATGTGCTTTGCAGCAAGTCTGTAAAGAGGTACACAGAGTGACCCAGGATTGAATCACTGATCAGCGGTCAAAGTTATCCTTAGTAACTAAATAGACTAAGGAATTTTTCTCGATTATGGAGGTGGTTAAAGAGTTCGTCGTAAAGGGTTACGTCGATGCAAGCTTTGACACTAATCCGAATAACTATGAGTAGTGAAACGGATTCGTATAGTAGAGTAGATATTTGGAGCATTTCCGAATAGCACGTAGTAGCAGCATCTATAAGATGACATAAATATTTGTAAAGAACGCACGGATCTGAAAGTTTCAGAACCGTTGACTAAAACCTCTCTCATGAGCAAGACGTGATCAGACCCCAGAACTATATGGGTGTTGGATCCGTTGAAATCACATGGTGATGTGAACTAGATTATTGATTCTAGTGCAAGTGGGAGACTGTTGGAAATATGCCCTAGAGGCAATAATAATTAGTTATTATTATATTTCTTTGTTCATGATAATCATTTATTATCCATGCTATAATTGTATTGATTGGAAACACAATACTTGTGTGGATACATAGACAAAACACTGTCCCTAGTAAGCCTCTAGTTGACTAGCTCATTGATCAAAGATGGTCAAGGTTTCCTGGCGATAGGCAAGTGTTGTTACTTGATAACGGGATCACATCATTAGGAGAATCATGTGATGGACTAGACCCAAACTAATAGACATAGCATGTTGATCGTGGCATTTTGTTGTTACTGTTTTCTGCGTGTCAAGTATTTGTTCCTATGACCATGAGATCATATAACTCACTGACCCCGGAGGAATGCTTTGTGTGTATCAAATGTCGCAACGTAACTGGGTGACTATAAAGATGCTCTACAGGTATCTCCGAAGGTGTTCGTTGAGTTAGTATGGATCAAGACTGGGATTTGTCACTCCGTATGACGGAGAGGTATCTTGGGGCCCACTCGGTAATACAACATCACACACAAGCCTTGCAAGCAATGTGACTTAGTGTAAGTTGCGGGATCTTGTATTACGGAACGAGTAAAGAGACTTGCCGGTAAACGAGATTGAAATAGGTATGCGGATACCGACGATCGAATCTCAGACAAGTAACATACCGAAGGACAAAGGGAATGACATACGAGATTATATGAATCCTTGGCACTGAGGTTCAAACGATAAGATCTTCGTAGAATATGTAGGATCCAATATGCGCATCCAGGTCCCGCTATTGGATATTGACCGAGGAGTCTCTCGGGTCATGTCTACATAGTTCTTGAACCCGCAGGGTCTGCACACTTAAGGTTCGACGTTGTTATATGGTTGGTTACCGAATGTTGTTCGGAGTCCTGGATGAGATCACGGACGTCACGAGGGTTTCCGGAATGGTCCGGAAATGAAGATTGATATAGAGGATGACCTCATTTGGTTACCGGAAGTTTTTCGTGCATTACCGGAAAAGTTTCGGGCTCATCGGTAGTGTACTGGGAGTGCCGGGAGGGGTGCCGGGGACCATCAGGAGGGGTGTCACGCCCCAAGGGGTCTCATGGGCTATGGGAAGAGATAAACCAGCCCCTAGTGGGCTGGAATAAGTTCCCACTAAGGCCCATAAGGTTTGAGAAGGAAAAAACACAAGGTGGAAAGAGTTTCCAAGTGGGAAGGTGGAATTCTACTCCAAGTAGGATTGGAGTAGGACTCCTCCACCTCCAATTTCGGCCAAACCCTTAGGTTTTGAGGCTGCCTCCTCCCCTCCCTTCCTCCTATATATAGTGGGGATTTAGGGCTGATTTGAGACACCTTTTGCCACGGCAGCCTGACCACATACCTCCACGGTTTTACCTCTAGATCGCGTTTCTACGGAGCTCGGGCTGAGCCCTGCTGAGATTAGATCACCACCAACCTCCGGAGCACCGTGATGCTGCCGGAGAACTCATCTACCTCTCCGTCTCTCTTGCTGGGTCAAGAAGGCCAAGATCATCGTCGAGCTGTACGTGTGCTGAACGCGGAGATGCCGTCCGTTCGGCACTAGATCGGAGCGGATCGTGGGACGGATCACGGGACTGTTCGTGGGACGGTTCGCGGGGCGGATCGAGGGACGTGAGGACGTTCCGCTACATCAACCGTGTTTCTTAACGCTTCTGCTGTGCGATCTACAAGGGTACGTAGATCGGAAATCCCCTCTCGTAGATGGACATCACCATGATAGGTCTTCATGCGCGTAGGAAATTTTTTGTTTCGCATGCGACGTTCCCCAACATAAGGCACCTGGTCCAGATGGTTTCTATGGTCTTTTCTTCAAGAAATGCTGGCATATCATTTGTTCTGAGTTCTATCAGCTTGCAGCTGACTTTCAGGCAGGGATAGCTAAGTTGGAAAATATGAACTCCTCTTATATCAGTTTGGTGCCCAAAAAGAGATCTCCCGAACAAGTTGGTGATTTCAGACCTATCTCACTGACTGGTATGGGTCTTAAATTCCTCTCCAAGATGATTGCCAACAGGATGCAGTTGCATATAATGAAATGCATTCATAAAAATCAGTATGGTTTCATCAAGTCCAGAACCATACAAGATTGTGTTGGATGGACAATGGAATATTTACATCAATGTCACCATTCCAAACAACCAATTGTCATACCCAAGCTTGATTTTGAAAAGGCTTTTGACTCTGTGGAACATGAATTCATCTTTCAGATTCTCAAACACAAAGGGTTCAATGCTAAGTGGATTTTATGGATACAACAGTTGCTCAGTTCTGGCTCCTCCTCTGTTCTTCTCAATAGAGTTCCTGGTAAAAAAATTATGTGAAAAAAGGGGTCGGGCAAGGGGATCCCATGTCCTCTCTCCTTTTTGCCATTGCTGCTGATTTTCTTCATACATTGGTCAATCAGTTGTTGCAGGATGGCTTCATCGAGCTGCCAATACCCTGTCATGAAAAATACTTTCCAATTGTCCAATATGCTGATGACACACTCATCATTTTTCCTGCTTTGGAGTCTCAACTGCTAGAATTCAAAAAGATGCTCCTGCTTTTCTCCAATCCACAGGTCTCCAAGTAAACTATCACAAGTCTGCTTTATTGCCCATCAACATTGATCAGGTAGAACTTCAGACACTTGCTGCCTGTATTGGTTGTAAGGTTGAATCATTACCTTTCACCTATCTTGGTTTGCCTGTTGGGACAACCAGACCAAGAATTATTGATCTAATGCCCTTGGTTGGCAGTATGGAAAGGAGACTTTCTGCTAGCTCCTCCTTCCTAGTTCAGGGGGCGCTTGCAATACCTCAATTCTGCCTTGTCTTTTGTTCCCATCTTTTTCCTCTGCAGTTTGGATATACCGCCAGTGATTCTTAAACAGTTGGAAAGGATACAGAGACAATGTTTGTGGAGAAAAAATGGACAAGACCATGCTCCTTCTCTTGCTGGTTGGGATTTAGTATGTAGACCAAAAATGACGGGGGGTTTGTGCATTATGAATCTGTCTGTCCGGAATGAAGCCCTGTTGCTTGAACATGTGGATAAGTTCTTAAACAAGGCTGATATACCCTGGGTGCATTTAATCTGGAACACTTATTATCATACTACAGTTCCTCAGGGTACCTCCCTCTGTGGCTCCTTTTGGTGGAAGGATATCTACAAAAAATGGATAATTACAGAGCTGTCACATATGTCCAGCCCAACAGGGGAGACACTTTTCTTTTTTGGTCAGATTCCTGGGCAGTAGGAGATTCTACAATGCCTCTAGCTCTTCGTTTCCAAAGATTATTCTCCTTTGTCATTGACACTTTCTCCACTGCTGAAGAAGTGTCCCAGGCTCATCAAGCTGACAGTTTGATCAACATGTTTCACCTGCCTCTATCTGACAGGGCCCATCAAGAGTTGGAATCAGTCGCCTCTTTACTTCAGAATCTTGATAATGATCCAACCTGCAATGATATTTGGCTGTGGAGTAGTGATTGTAACACTTATACTGCCAAGACATATTACATCCATGTGCATCTACCCATCATTCCCATCCCACTGCTTGGTTGGATATGGAAAAGTTGTTGCACTATGAAAATCAAGATGTTTGCCTGGATGCTCATCATGGACAGACTTAACACACATGATATGCTGGAAAGAAGGCACTGGAAGGTGTCTGAGTCCAATCTTTGTGTTCTTTGTAATGCTAGGGTCAAAGAGGATAGACAACATCTCTTTTTTATCTGCCTCTTCAGCAGCAGGGTATGGAATTACCTTCAGATCTCTTGGCAGGGGACTTCTATGTGGACCACTTCATTGTCAGTCAGAAAGGATTTTCATCATCCTTTTTACTCTGAAGTAGTATTTACTGCCTACTGGAATATTTGGACAGTCCGAAATGCCAGGATTTTCAACAATGAGCGTCCAAGATTCAGAAAATGGTAGTCTGGTTTTACTCATGATATATCCCTTTTAGCTCACAGGATTAAGGCTAGATTTAGGGATGATTTACTTAAGTGGATATCTTTTTACCTCCTTGAGGTTTGTATCTCTCCACCCCCCTCCCCATTTGTATATCCTAACCCCCTCTCCTGTACATATAATCTCTTAATGGAATAAAAGAAAAGTTGTGGGGTGTTTCCCTACAGTAGCTTGTCAAAAAAAGGGAGCAACGATTCAACAACTACAACCAATACAAGTTAATGTGATAATTTCCCCAAAACATCAACATGGCTTTTTGCACACCTCAAAACAACATGATACATGAATCCAGAATGCACAAATAAGACATGGGGTAGTAATTGACATAATGCACAACAATTCATCTCATAACAGTAAATTCATTAGAAGCATGGATCACTAGGAAATGAGGTCACAAGATGGCTATTTGAACATAGTTTCAGACTTAGTGAAAATAACAAATTTTAACATAGCAGTTTTATTATGAAAGGATGTTGACAACAAGGAAATATATACTATTGAACATATAATTACATGAAAATTTACAACATGGTAGTAGGCATGATGCACTTCATCTCATTCATACTAGCAAGGTCTAATTATGCACATACTCATAGGTAGCATCAACACAACATGGCATTCTGAACTAAGCAGTTTCTCATACTTCGAAAAATTAACATGGTTCGAGGAACAATACTTTTATCAGATTGGCATGTTTGACACCAAAATTAACTAGGATGTAAAACCTATACTTCAAAACAAATGGCACAAAATAAGAGGTTATAACATGCTTTACAATTCACTCCATTGTACCAACCACAAAGGGGTTGTAGAACAATAGCAAAGGACATGGAAACATAGCAGCAAAATATAGCAGATTCTAGGCTTAGAAGACACTACAAACATCAACATTTTTATGGCAAGTTCACATGATAAAACTTACAGCTAAACATGACAATCATGGCATGGAAAACTTAGTAACAACAACTAGACATGGTGTAAGTGCATCTAGTGCCCCTTAGTGATTTTGGTGGTTTGAAGACTTATAGGTTAAGTAACTAATATGTTTATGAGTGTACACAGGATCTATAAGTCATTGAGGAGTTTGAGATATTTGAATAATATCGACCCCTAAAAATATATATCTTCGGTTGAAGAAATTGGTCTGAAGCTGAAGAAATGAACCGCGAGGAATCTGCGATGAAATTGATATTCCTCATGAAGATACTGAAATTGAGGAATTCGGTGTGTCCTGAAGAAAATCACTTTGAAGAATTTGAAGCGTGAAGACTTACTCTTTCTGTTTTATTTTCTTTGCATTTGAGTAATAGGAACACCGTACTGTTAAAGGGGGTCGAAGTTACACTTTGGAATGAATTTCCTCATGATGCTCAACCCAAGCCTAATCCTATCAAAAGCCTCAAGTGAGGAATACGAGTGACATGAGGACTCTCAAAGTTGAGGGTTCCGACCGTTTCGACAACCACGCCAAGTCATTGGTCTTATCCACTCCAACGGTCATATTATTTAAGGGCATTAGTGTCAAATCATGTCGGGATGCTCCCAGGCTATAAATAGCCACCCCCCACAACCATAGCTAGTTGGCTGCTCCGTTAGAAACTGACACTTGTCATAAGAGCAACCCAATTCCTCAGAGTCTTCGAGAGTAATTCATCAGTGAGGAAATACCCCATACACCGAAAGCACAAACGAAACCTAGTGATTGAGCATCACTGAAGAAGTTGTTCCTGAGTGGGACTGAAGCCTTTTACCTTTGACGACTGTGCATCCTCCAGATGATTAGGCATCATGGTCTAGAGCTTTCCAGATGTCAATTGTGGATCGCCGGGTGACCAAGTTTGTGAGGGTTTGGAAGTCTGCCCTGAAGACTTACCACGAGTGTTGTGCGAGGACTGTGTGTTCTTAGCCCAAGGAGAACACGGTAGGGACTGTGTGTCCCGGGACTGTGTGTCCTTTGGTTTCAATACCAAGCCGATCCAAACCAGATGTACGACTGTCACAATAGTTGGAACTGGGTCATCAACGACTGTCTTCACTGAGAAACGGGTTCTAATTCCTCAACTCCTTACTTTCCTCGTATTATGTGTTGATGACTTTCACTTCTACTGTTTGAAGAATTTGCTGAAGACTTTCTCTGAATTTCCTCAACCCCAAATTCTTCACGTCAGTTAATCCTCATCTGTATTCTGCATGCGTGCTCACTGTGCAATCTGTTTTCACATTCCTCACTCTGAAAAACTGTTGTTGTGAAACTTTGCACTTCTGATCCTTTACTGTTTCCGCTGTGAGTTAGTCATGAGTGAGGAATTTCCTCAAAAGTAATTTCCTCAGTGATGAAATTCTAAAAATCTCCTATTCACCCCCTATAGTCGATATAACGCACTTTCAATTGGTATCAGAGCAAGGTACTCCCTTGTTCCATGTGATTTTGGTTTAACCACCTGGAGTTTTAGTTATGTCGACTGCATGCATGTTTAAGGTGAGTGCAGCATGTCCTACCTTCGAAGGAAAGAACTTTCCCTTCTGGAGGAACAAAATGCAAATGCATCTACAAGCTATTGATAATGATCTCTGGTATATTGTGGAACATGGCGTCCCCATCATCTCTGCTAGTGTCTCTGCTGTTGATGTGAAGAAATTCAAGCAACTCGATTCTCAAGCGAAGAATATCATCTGTGGCCATCTGAGCCCAGGCCAGTTTGGAAGAGTAAGTGCTTTGGGCTCTGCAACACTGATCTGGGAGAGACTGTGCAAAGTAAATGAAGGAGTGTCAACCCAGCGTGACTCTCGTGTTGATATTCTTCGCAATCTGTTCAATCGCTTCAAGAGACATGACAATGAAAGCTGCGAAGATACCTTTGATCGCCTCACTGACATATCAAATGAACTGCAAGCACTGGGAGCTCGAGGCATCACTGATCACGAAGTTGTGAAGAAACTGCTGAGATCTTTGGATTCTTCATTTGATACTTTAGTTCTGATGATTCAAGAAAGACCAGACTACAAGATGCTTGATCCAGCTGATATACTCGAAAGGCTAAATACTCATGAATTCCAGCTAGAAGAAGAGAAAGATCTATATGGACCAAGCTATGCCATACCACGTGCATTGAAGGCTAGAGCAATTTCCTCATCAGAAGAAGAAGACACAGATGACAGCATTGGTGACCCTAAAGAATTTGGACATGAGCTTGCTATGCTCGTGAGGAAATTCCGGAGATTTAGACGACGTGGCCAGTTTGATAAATCTTCAAGAAGAGACATGAGGAAATCAGAATCTTCATCTAAGGACTACAAGAAACGAACCTGCCACAAGTGCAAGAAATCAGGTCATTACATTGCTGATTGTCCCCGTTGGGGAAAGGAATCAAAGAAGAAGAAATACAAGGATGACAGTTCTGATGACTCGAAGAAGAAGAAGAAATCTTCAAAATCCTCATCTTCAAAGCCCTCATCGCACAAGAAGACTAGTTTCAGAAAGGCTCGGGCACTTATTGGCAAGGAAATGGACTCATAGGCAGAATTAGAGGAAGGTGATGAAGAAGAGGGTTCTGATGAAGACTCAGAATCCGGACAGGCTAGTCTTCCACTGGCAACCACTTTCGTCAGCAAGTCAATCTTCAATCTTGAAGAAAATGATTGCACCATCCACACTGATGACTATGCTGATGACTTCGCTCCAACCTATTGCTTCATGGCAAAAGGTTCAAAGGTACCAAATAATGCCTCCTTCTCTGATTCAAGTGACTGTGAACCTGATGATTATAAGAAACCAAGTTACAGTAAACTTGCTATCATTGCCACTAAACAACAAACTGCCCTGGAAAAGCTTCAGAAACTGCTAGATAAAAATGATGATCTGTTGAATGATGAAATGAACCTTACCCAAATCCTCACTGAAGATGTGAAAAGTCTTCAGTCTAGATTTGATAATCTTCAGGATCGTTATGATACACTCCTCACTGATCATGAGAAGCTTTCCTACGAATTTCTTCAAAGGAAGCTTGATCTTGAGAAGCTGAGGATGTCTTATGATGATCTTCGTATGGAAAATGATTCATTACTAGCTCAACAGATCAGCGCTGGTCAAGTTGAATTCATTCCTCCATGTCTTAAATGCATTGAACGCAAAACTGCTAATTCCTCACCAGAATCATCAAATGCTACTATTGCTACAAATTCTTCAACTGCACCTGTTGTGTCTATTTCCTCGCTTGAGGAAAACACAAATGTTACTGATGAAAATGCAGGGTTGAAGGAATTGTACGTGACAGGCATATACAAAAGCCTCAAAGGACATCAAACCCTTTGTGATGTGCTCAAAAATAAGATCTTGAACAGGAACCCGAGGAAAGAAGGAATTGCATTTGAGAGGAAATTAAATGTTGATGGATCTTATTGGAAACCTGAGCAGTATCCCAAAACCTCATGGGTTGCTGCTACTGGGCCTCCTTTTGATCCATCTAATCTAACTGGCTTTTCATGTGAATTATCCTATTCCTCAGATGAGTCATTTGACTCCAACTATAAACTGTTCAAAAATCAATCTAGTGAAGTATTTGCCCGATATGTTGGAACTAACTGCAGGAATGGCCCTCCCTTGAGGAAAATCTGGGTTCCCAAAAGCTGTCTTGAAAATCTTCAGGTGAATGTCCTCATGACACCACCGCTGAAGAATCTGAACCCGAGATCAAATTCCTCAGGAGGACCAAAGTCTTCAAGAGGATCAAAATCCTCAACTGGTCAAAACTATGCTCGTACCCGTGCTAATGCGTCTAACATGCAAGGAAACTACAAGGAATATGAATATGAGCGTTACTCCCGAAATCATTATGTTGATAAATCCTCAAACCAGTTCTCTCCATATTCATATGAGTACTTTAACCCCCCTACTGTTAAGAGAAGTGCATTGGCTTCAATGCCACCTTTGTCATATGGTGCTCGCAGGATGATGAATGCTTTGCCACCCCTTGAGATGTGGGTGGTGAAGAAATTGAACTAATCACTTCTGCAGGCCAGGTCTCCAGATGAAAATCATCATCTGAAGAATTTGCTGGAGACCTGAGGAAATGCTTGATAGGACGCAAGCTAATGATTGATGAAATAGAAATATTTCACACGTCCTTATATTTCTGTTATGATGAAGTTCTTATCTGATGAAATTAATATCATATTCTTCAAATCTGAAGCATATGAGATGGTAAGATGTACTAATTCATCTGCAGGATGACAAACCCAAGAATACTGAGTGGGTTCTTGATAGTGGCTGCACACATCACATGACTGGTGATAAAAGCTTACTGATGAATATGCCACTAACTCCATCACCTCTGAAGCAAATCACATATGCTGACAAAGGTAAAAGCAAGGTATTGGGACTTGGCAAAGTGGCTATTTCCAAGGATAGGCATATGGACAAAGTGATGCTTGTTGAATCCCTTGGTTTTAACCTCATGTCAGTCTCGATGCTTTGTGATCTTGATATGATTGTTATCTTTGGTAGATATAGATGTGTAGTCATCATGGAATCTGACAGATCCAAAGTATTCGAAGGTGTAAGAAGAGGGGATTTGTACATTGTTGATTTCTCTACAGGTCCTCAACCAGCCACTTGCTTACTAGCAAAAACCTCAGAAGGATGGTTGTGGCACCGAAGACTAGGTATTGCAGGCATGAGGAATTTGCACACGCTCGCGAAGAAGAAGCATCTCATCGGCATCGAATCAGTCAAATTCCTCAAGGATCATCTCTGCGGTGCTTGTGAATCTGGGAAAATGACCAGATCCAAGCATCCCTCGAAGACTATCATGACCACTGCACGTCCATTTGAATTGCTTCATATGGATCTATTTGGACCTACTCACTATGCCACACTAACCAATGCAACATCTTTATATGGCTTTGTCATAGTTGATGATTATTCCAGATATACATGGGTGCATATCATAGTGTATAAAACTGAAGTGCAGGAAATCTTCAAACGATTTTCTTCAAGGGCCTCGACGAACTTTGGCATCAAGATCAAACATATCAGGAGTGATAATGGAACCGAGTTCAAAAACACTGGTCTTGATGATTATCTTGATGAACTTGGTATTACTCACGAATTATCTGCTCCTTATACTCCTCAGCAGAATGGTGTCGTCGAAAGGAAGAACATGACTCTGGTTGAAATGGCAAGAACTATGCTTGAAGAATATCAGACTCCTCGTCGCTTTTGGCCTGAAGCAATCAACACTACATGCCATATCATCAACAGGGTATATCTTCACAAATTCCTCAAGAAAACCTCATATGAACTCCTCACTGACAAGAAACCCAATGGAAGTTATTTCAAAGTCTTCGGTGCAAAATGCTGGATTAGAGATCCTCACCATAGCTCAAAATTTGCACCTAAGGCACATGAAGGTTTTATGCTCGGTTATGGAAAGGACTCGCACACTTACAGAGTCTTCAACAACTATCACAACATAGTTGTTGAGACTATAGATGTGCGGTTCGATGAAACTAATGGCTTGCAAAGAGAGCAATTGCCTTCTGATCCAGATAAGCTGTCTCCTGAGGAAGCAATAAAGCTCAAACCTACTGAAGACATTGTCCCCACTGAGGAAATTGGTGAAGAAACGATCCCCATCACTGATGAAAATCAAGAAGATGCTCTTGAGGAAATTGCACCAGAACCACTTCCTCAGCCCAGACGAAATCCTCAACCAGCTCATCCGAGGATTGCAAATGAAGTAGAACTTGACAAAATCCTCAACGACATCAATGCGACAGGTCCTCTCACTCGCTCAAAAGCTTCACACTTAGTTAACTTTTGTGGGCATTTTTCCTTTGTATCCATCACAGAACCCTCAAAAGTTGCTGATGCTTTTCTGGAACCGGATTGGATCCAAGCTATGCAAGACGAAGTTCTTCAATTCAAGCTGAACGACGTATGGGAGCTCGTCAAACGACCAGATCCTCGCAAGAACAACATCATCGGCACCAAGTGGATTTTCCGAAACAAGCAAGATGAGGACGGTCAAGTGGTGAGGAACAAGGCACGACTTGTACCCCAAGGCTACACCCAGGTTGAAGGAATAGATTTCGATGAAACTTTTGCACCTGTTGCTAGACTTGAAGCTATTCGAATAATACTTGCTTATGCTAATCATCATAACATCATCTTATATCAAATGGATGTGAAAAGTGCATTCCTCAATGGTAAGCTTGAGGAAGAAGTATATGTTGCTCAGCCCCCAGGTTTTGAGGATCCAAAGAATCCAGACAAAGTCTTCAGACTCAAAAAGGCTCTTTATGGTCTCAAGCAAGCCCCTCGGGCATGGTATGATACATTGAAGGAATTCCTCATGAAGAAAGGCTTCAAACCTGGTTCACTCGATCCAACTCTTTTCACTAAATCCTATGATAATGAGCTATTTGCGTGTCAAATATATGTCGATGACATCATATTTGGCTGTACTGACAAACGATACAGTGATGAATTTGCTTACATGATGAGTGAAGAATATCAGATGTCCATGATGGGGGAGCTGAAATTCTTCTTAGGTGTTCAAATTTGTCAACAAAGCAATGGAATCTTCATATCACATGAGAAATACCTCAAGGATGTTCTGAGGAAATTCGACATGCATGAATGCAAAGGTGCCAAGACTCCAATGCCTACCAACGGCCACCTCGGCACTGATGAAAATGGTAAAGATTTCGATCAGCAGGTATATCGTTCTATGATTGGTTCTTTATTGTATCTATGTGCATCTAGGCCAGATATAATGCTTAGTGTTTGCATGTGTGCACGTTTTCAAGCAAAACCGAAGGAATCACACCATAAGGCTGTGAAGCATATTCTTCGATACTTAGCTCACACACCAACACTAGGATTATGGTATCCCAAGGGCTCAAATCTTCATCTAGTAGGGTATTCTGATTCTGACTATGCTGGTGACCGTGTGGATTGCAAGTCAACCTCTGGCACATGCCATTTCCTCGGAAGATCACTAGTTTGCTGGTCCTCAAAGAAGCACAACTCCGTATCACCCTCCACTGCCGAAGCTGAGTACATTGCTGCTGGTTCATGCTGTGCTCAATTACTATGGATGAAGCAAACCCTCAAGGACTACGGCATCAACATGAAGAATGTGCCTCTCTACTGTGACAATGAGAGTGCAATCAAGATTGCATACAACCCAGTACAGCACTCGAAGACCAAGCACATCCAGATTCGTCATCATTTTCTTCGGGACCATGTCCTCAAGGGCAATATCCTCATCGACCATGTGAAGACTGATGATCAACTGGCAGATATCTTCACTAAGCCCTTGGATGAGAAAAGGTTTTGCAAGTTGCATTGTGAGCTAAATATCTTAGAATCTTCAAATGTTTTGTAAAAACATGCACACATCCTAACACTTATGCAAAATTGATGACTTAGATGTGCAACACATGATGAATCGATTTTCTTCAATTGATGAAGAATGTCACTCTGAATGTGAAGAAATCAACGAAGAAATTGATTCTTAGGGCCCTACGACAATTGTACGCGGCGTCTGTAATCAACATTCTTATATGGTGGGTCACGCCACTGCCCAATGTGAAATTCCTCAAGTTGATTTTCTTCAAAAGTTCCATTTCCTCAAAATATGTTTTTCTTCAAAACAACTGTTCTTCATTGTGACGACTTATCACAAAATCTTCAAAAACACTTGATGACTTTCATTTGACTAGATAGACTGTGATTTCAAGTCCTCAACATCATTCACTTATAGCTATTTCTTCAAGCTGATATTTCTGCTAAGTGAATGTGATCGGACCCTACTTTCCCTCTATGCTATACTCATCCAGTCTATTCAATTCTTCATATGCGTTCTACTTGGAACTTTGTTCAAAATCCTCACTGCGTCCTTGTCAGCTGATGATTTTGTATCGAAAATCCTCAAATCTTCAAAAATTGTTTCTTTATTGCACAGTAACTGAACCCCACTTATCACGATCGGATAACCATGAACTCCACTATCTCCACCGCCTTGTTCGGGAACTACACGTTTCATGCGGAGACGTAGAGGCAGGGGATGTTTGGTCCGAAATGTTCACGCCAACAGTAACTGTCTGGCTATAAATATGTCCCTATCCCCCTCGGCAAACTCTTCTTCGCTCCATCGCTCTCTTGCTACAGCAAACACCACCGAACCCTAGCGCCATCGCTGGAAGTCTCGTCGCCGGTGAGGAAGAGCTTCACTGCCTCGACTTCTCCGTCGCTGGAACCACGCCGGAGTCGGACCATCTTCGTCCGCCGCCGCCGTAGACGTCCTCTGTCGCCGGGTTAGGGCACATTGGACACGCGACCGAAGAGCCTCTCTACACAACTTCTCTGTGTTCTTCGTGTGCTCCTTCAAGGGTAAATAAAATCCCATTTTTACCGCAAGTTAGATCTACAATTTTACATCTTCTATGTGAAATCTGTTTTTCCTCAAGAATCGATAAGCACTTGATTCCTCAAACACTGCCTATCACCACATCTTTGATGAACTATACTAAGCATCTAAGATTTTCACGAGATTCCTCAATTGTGCGAATTTTCGGATCTGTACAACTCTGGAACCCAAGAACAGTATGCTTAGGCAAATTCCTCAACCACTGGTTAAATTCCTCAACTGTCAAACTTTTTCATTTTCTTCAAATCTGAGAACGCATATGACCTCTCCAAATTCCTCGCAACTAAACTCTGTTCACAGGTACACACATGTCAGCTGATGAATCTCTCGGTTCTCATCACATTAACTCATTTGCAGCGTTTCTGGAAGAAAATCTTCAAGTCTCATCAGAATCCTCAAGAGATCAATCTCATCAGCAAAATCCTCAGCTGAAGAAAATGGAGGATGACAGAAAACAAAAGGAGGAAAGAAACTTGAGCAAAACACAGCTGTGGATATCCCTGGGGATATTTACTTGGACTATTGCACACCTGATGAAAATGAGACAATGGCCAAGAGAAAGATCCGGCTGGAGAAGATAGAACGCCGATGGGCGAAGGAATGGAAGGAATACAGGTTTGTAACTGCCAAATATGCGAAGAAATTCGCTCTGAAGCCCCCTGGCAAACGGGCCCCTCTTGAGGCTCATCAAGTAGCACATCCCTCAAGCCTCAAGACCCTTGATGACTATCCAGATGAGAAGGAAAAGCATCTGGCTAAGCTCAAGAAGCAAGCAGAAGCTGCAGTGAGGAAATTCAATGAATCCTCAGCTGCTGCCTCAGCTGCAGCTACTTCCTCTGCCGCTGAGACCTCTGGTTCAGCAATTCCTCAACTGCAGTCTGTGCCGTCAAAGCCAAGGGCTCCAAAGCCTCAAGAGATGTCTTCTCAGGCATCAGTTACAAAACCATCAACGCCAAAACCCTCAGCGCCAATCTCCTCAGCTCCAAAATCCTCAGCACCACCACCAAAGCCTGAAGAGACACCATTACAGAAGCAAGTCATGAAGCCTATGACCGCCAGCTCCAGCTCCTCACTTCCAGCTACAACCAGCTCGGAGACAAAGTCTTCACCACCTCCTGTGAAGACTCAGGTGTCTACTGAAAGAGCAACTCTACCGAGCCCCAGCAAAATCATCACCGTCCCGTCTACATCAGAGGGCAGTGATGAATATGATGATCAAACCCTGCAAGCCATAATCAGAAACAAGCAGGAGAGAGTAGCTCAGGCATCAGGCAGCACCATTCCTATGGCCATGGACCCCAAGGTCCTCCTAGACTACATCAACATCTCGTATGAGGACCCAAACACTCTGCTTGATGATTTGAAACTTCCCCCTGGCATCAGCCACATGGTGGCCACTTTCATCAATGAATCCAAGTGGAAAGAACAGCAGGCCAAGCAGGCCAAGGTAGCAAAGCTTAAAAAGGAGAAATTCCTCAAGCAGAATCTCCTCAGCTTGATGCCTGATTGTCACAACCCCAGACCTAGAATTGTTTGTCTTTGCATCTCATGCATGCATTCCTATTTTTTTTCTTTTGGAAATGAAATGAGGAGTGATCAAGCCTCATCATTTAAATTTTTGTCAAATAAGCAACATAAATATTGCTTCAAATTGATTCAAGGAAATGTCCCTGATTTTCCAATAAAATATTGGACTGAAATAAAAATGTCAACCAATATTTTGGATCACAGGAACTTTTTATATTGGATTTTTGATTCAATCAAACAACTATTTTAAATGGAATTATATTTCTATATATAAATATAGCTTTGTAAATACTAAAACTATTATGTGGTATTGGACATTTATATTTATGCCACATAAAAAATATTATAAGGATTTTGCAAAATGATGTGGATTTATTTTCAAATCAACACAAATGTTAGCAAATAGAAAACAGAAAAGAATAAAGAGAAGAAAATAGAAAGCTTACCTGTCGCCCCTCCAGGCCCAGTCCACCAGGGGCGAGGAGGTCATCTTCCTCCTCTGCCAGGAGGACGGGCAGAGCCGTGGCGAGCTCGCCGTCGTGCCTCGCCACCTCCTGCTTCCACCTCCTCCCTGCGTGCCTGCCTCGTCGCCCTCCTCTTCCTTATCTTCGCGCCGCTGAGCCGCCCCCGACCCCTGTGCCTCATCTTCTTCCTCCCCTTCTCTTCTCTCTTCTTCCTCCGGCCATTGACGAGCTCGGGCTCAAGCTCTCCACCGCCCCCTTCGGCCCTGCTAGCCTACCCCGACATGTCCTTCGCCTCCGCACCGACGGGCCACACCTCCCCACTGAAGGAATCGAGCCCGGACTCCCCTCATGCCGCCATCGCCGTCGTTCCCCTCGGCCGCCAGATGCCGTCGTCGACTCGCTAGCTCCGATGCACCTCCGACATTGCCGTCGATCCGTTCGAATCACCGTGAGCCGCTGACCATTTTCCCCCATCTCCCTGTCCCGTTCCGCGTCCCCAGCACTAGCCCCACCACGGCCGAACCCCGCCGCCGCTTCGCCTCGTCGCCGGCACTCTCTCCGGCGACTTGAGCTCCTCCTGATGCCCCTGCCAGATCGGGCGCTTCGCCAGCTTCGCGTAGCCGCAAACCGCGTCCGATTTGGTGCCCTGTAGCGTCGTTTAGCTCAACTCCGGCGAGTCCTCCGCCGCGCCCGTGGTCGCCACCGGCCAGGTTCCGGTAGCCTCGACGTGGCCAGCCTATTAGCCTAACTGACCCCCCCCCAGAGCCACTGACAGTGGGCCCCAGGGTGGGTCAAACCCCAGTTAGGGGCTGGTCAACTCGGGGATTAGCCCCTGGTCACTGACCAGTGGACCCTGCTGGTCAAGGTTGACCTGGCCCAGGCGTAGTTGACTGCTGACGCAATGCTGATGCAGTGCTGACGCAGTAATTGATTTCAAAATAAATCCAGGAAATTGCTAAAACTTGTAAAAATCATAGAAATTCAAATATAACTCGGATGAAAATAATTTATATATGAAAAAGAATTAGAAAAATCCAAAGGATCTGATTATGGCATTTTCATGCATGTTTGAAAAAGTTAACATCACCAAATAGGCAAAATGGTGAATACGATAAATTTTATATTTAGTTTGGAGATGGAAATTGATACTTATTTGATTTCCACCTCAATTGTTAGGACCAAACATTGGTCAATGCAAATCAGTACCTCAAAATACTAACTCCATGCATGTTGGAACAATTTGTTATGAGCATCAAGTCGAATCAATTAAAAGGGTATCCGGAAAATACCTTGTTGAAGTGATGTCTGAACCCTGATTCAAACCCAGATTCACCTTAAGAAATGATAGCCACATTAGCCCTGCCACCTTTCATTTCATGTCTTGAGCATGCATCATAGTGTTGCATTTGCGTGAAGTAATTGTTGTTCTTTCTTGTTTGCCGGTGTTGTTCCCTCTCGGTAAACGATGTTTCCGACGATGTGATCGTTGACATTGATGAAGACTCATTGCTATCTTCAGACGTGTCAGGCAAGCAAACCCCCTTGATCATATTGATATAAACCCACTCTCTCGCTCCTGCTCTCTTTTACTGCATTAGAACAATCACGATTCAACTGTACATGTCATCGATAGTTGAACCCATTCCTTTGCATGACCTGATTTTGTCACAGTAAATAGTTGAAACCGCTTAGCGTGAGTAGCAACTGCTTGAGCCTTGTTGTGCTTACTCATCCATGCTTGTTTACAATGTCTGCTATGCTTAGAGTCGTGCCGGGTCTGATCCATCTGGATGATGAATCAGAATGGTTGTGATCATGCTCTACAGTGTGAGAGTAAAAGTGTGAATCCGATTTGGTAAAGGTAGTGATGAGAGACCATGTAGGAGTACATGGTGGGTTGTCTCATTGGAACCATCCTTAAGAACTGAGTTCCGTGTGTGTTATCCAAGACAATATACTACCACACATTGGGATACTTAATTGAACCTCTCGTCTTATTAATCGCCTAGATCTCTGTCCAGGAGTTGCAATTAGTTTCTGGTGTTTGTAGGAAAAGTGTTGGCGGCCGTGTTTAGCTCTGCCCGACGGGGTAGGCTTCACTACGTTAGATACACAGTGGCACGGTGTACCAAGTGGCACCCAGATGGTGGGCTTGGGAACCCTGTGCACATCGTTTGGGGCCGTAGAGGAAACCTCGGCCGGACTTCCTTGTGGGTTCAGTCTCAAATAGGCGATAAACCTGGACTAGGGTCTTGTGTGGTTAACGGTCGTGGCCGACACCCACGCCAGTTCTTCTGCTTGAAGGTTGCCGAGATGCATGACGTGTATATGGTGCTAAGTGGTGGGAGCATGTGTGAAGAAGTATACCCCTACAGGGTGATTTAATCTGTTCGAATAGCCGCGTCCTCGAATATGGACTACTTGGAAACATTACGTGGTACATAGACAATTTAAATGGATACTCTAAAACATGCAAGATAAGTGTGAGTGCTATGGAAGGCCTTCTCGTAGGGAGACGAGAGTGGATTCATAGTGGTGTATTGAATTGGTGAATATGTGGACTCGTGTGCGCTATCCCACCTCAAAAAAAGAACTTGTAGTCGTAGTATATGTTAGCCAAGAGTCAAAGCTGGCTTGCTGCAATCAAACCCCACAATACTTTCATTGAAACATGATGCATATGTTGATAGTTCTGACGTAAGACTTGCTGAGTACCTTTGTACTACGGTTGCTTTATTTATGTTTTTGCAGAGAAGACTTAGACTCATTAAAAGGTTCTACGTGATGTGTTCGATGTTGACCGGAATAGCTTGGGAATCCCAGACAGAGGTCTGGCTCCTTTGGTATGGTCGTAGTAGCTTTTCAGGCTCTTCCAGCCACTTTTAGTAGATGTCTGTACCCAGACATGATTTTCTTCCGCTTGTGGTTTGTATGACTTGAGTGTCGGGTCACGAGACCCCTGTTTGTAATATCATACTATGTTGACTCTTATGAGTCTTTAATAAATGCTTGAGTCATAGAGTTATGTTGTGATGCCATGTTGTATCTACACATATCGTGCATAATGTGTGTATGTTTGAAATGCATTATATGTGTGGGATTCGACACCTAGTTGTTTGCCTTTAGTAGTACTCTTTACAGGGAAATGCCTCTTTGTGTTTCCATCGGGCCTTGGTAGCTTGCTACTGCTCGGAACACATTGATTGACCGGCATGTATCCTTCTTTGCTGCTGTGTCTGTTCCCTCGGGGAAATGTCACGCGGTGTAATGGAGTCCTTGTAGCTTGCTACGACTCGTCTACACACGCTGATGACCGACACCTGCTTTGCTAGGTTATGTATGCCTGTCCCTGTACGGATGTACCGCTTGGGTTTATAACTAGTCATGTCGACCCGGGTTCTTGCCGTTTGAATGCTAGCGACACATTCATATACGTGAGCCAAAAGACGCAAACGGTCCCAGCCAAGGTAAGGTGGCGGCCGTGGAGTTTACCGTGCGTGAGGCCGCAAAGTGATGTGATGTGTTAGAGGCTGGGTTCTTATGACCTAGGATCGGGGTCCCGACAGCTTTGGTATCAGAGCTTGACTTCCTGTAGGATAACCAAGCCAAACTGGTCGATGTTGAGTCTAGCAACTCTTTAGTTATATAAGGGAATTGTTTGTGGAAGGGAACGTACGGCTCTTTTTACTCCTTTCCTTGTGTCATTCTTATTCTGAGTCACCCTCTTCTTATTTCTACGGGGTTTAAGAATTAGGCTTTCTCATCTATTCATTAGGATGACGAGTTACCATGTTGGAGACTTATAGAAAAGTTGTTGTCTTCCTGGATCAGTGTCTCCATAAGAATTCAATTGTTATGTTGTTAGTTTTCTTGCAGGTTGCCTCATATTTCATGCCCGTACAGCCGTTATGCTGTTCGAGTTTTCCAAAGTTCCCAAATAGTCTGATGTGATTGCAAATTCCTTCCTTTTTCCCAATGTCTTTTGGCCGGATAAAGCACACTAATAATTGTGTTGAGGTACTTTATTACCTCGATGTTTTGTTGAAGTATTAGGAAAACATGTTACTCCGAAAACTACCCAATAGTCTAGATGTGTGGTATGTCTTCCAGTGTGATAGTTCTGGCCATCATTTTCGAAAAACATCTCGTGATGTTAAATAGCTTGTAGGTACTCTATTTCTGGGTCTCTGAATCCAATGATCATTCTGCTCATTTCTGTTGATAGTGTTGCTATTTCCTTTAGAATGATTAGTAACCTTGTTGTAGTTCCCAAGGTTCATGGTATATCATTCTTCCAACACCATGAATCATCTTTGGCAGAAGTTCTCCGTGAATTAAAGATCATAACAAGAGTGCTCGTGATGAGTTCTCTACTCCATATTGTGATTCTGCCTACTCCGCCCTTCTGCACGGATTATCTGGAAGAATTATGTTGAACTCGTTCGACATGCTAATCCATGCATCCACAACTCAAGAAACCATGTGCTCTTGAGTTGGCCCTATCTAGTTGTATTCTGACCTTCATCCATGAGAGGATAGTCAAGAATAGTTGTGCATTCATGTCATCAATGTCTTTTATTTTGTGGTCTGTCAAGTTGTTCTATTCTCGAATGACTGGGAGAAGCCAACTCCAGTACCTCAACCATTTCTTGGATTGGGTCAAAGTAGTTGAATTCCGCAGATCGAAATGCTAACCCAGCTTTTGTTCTGTTCTATCTTGGAGTATTACCCTCTTGTTGTCAAGAATTTCGTGAGAATTGCACTATCTCTTATGAGCTCTTGATGTAGTGATACTTCTCGCTATCAGTGTTCCCTCCTCGGTTTTCGTGTTGGTTGAAACCGGAATATCGACAAGTGAACCATGATGTGTGAAATGAATACTCCTAGCAATGTTATTGTTTAGTAGTTAATGGACAATAAATTCACTCTTATGGTAATGGCGATTGAATCGTCATCCTAAGATTGAGCGTGCTACCTAGTCCATGTTTCATGGCGCACTTTTCGATCGATGGGTTAGGATTGTGTCAATCCCTCGCTCTATTGATCACATCATCTTGCCCTGAAAAGCAAGATTGTTCCCGAGCTTAATAATATATCGGTGGTTCATGATTTTCCGAACATCTTCTCGGAAGTATTACCATGTTGTTTCCTGACTGTTATGATAGAGCTCGTGATCAAGTTGGTTTTTCTATAAACCAACCCCTTCTCCAAGAATCCGTATTGGATACCCCGAGCTAGTTGGTTAAGCTAAACAACAACTTGGAGAGTTGGAAGATAAAAGCTTCGCCTAAACTTAGCTCGTTTAAAAGGGATATCTTTCCTGTTGTGGGAGTCTTGAAGAAAAATGATATTTTCATCGGTTGATTCATGCGATCAATTGTTGCATATATTACCTTGTCCAATTTTGATTTGAGTATGGGCTATTGTCAAATCAAACTCAGAAACAAAGATTTTCGTAACGGTGTCTTACTCAGGGTTTTCCTTGAGCCTACACCATTATATTCCTTGATCTGAAAAATGCTATTATCTTGCTCACATAGTTGTGGAAATCCATTTATATGGGTATCTTGATGAATTGTTGTTGAGCCCATCGGCAACATTCTAACTTGTTCCATGATCTATGTTGGACATTAAGCTAGTGCTGGAAACTTTGTAGACATTGTCTTCGTGTCTCGTGCATGAGGTATATGTTAGGTGTAAGAAGTGACTTCCTCTAATTCATGTGTGTCTGATGCAAGTTGTCGCCGCGACTTCGAGAAAAGTTAATTTGTTTTCTTCGGAATCATTCCAAGTCAATCATACAAGTGCGAAGTATTCTATGGTTTGATAGACTGATCATCTTCACTCCATATGTATCTCCTAGCACACCAAGCCACTGATTGATTTGTTCAAGGAAAAGAAGTTAGGTGTCATTCCCGAAGGGCCCAGACGGAGTTGCACATGGTTTCGATATCCGCAATGATGGTTCCCAAATCAGAACTCAGTATTGTTTTGTTGTAAGATTTTTCATGTGCTCATCATTGTGTTCGGCAGTGTGTTCATGTGGGTTTTGCAATCCAGCTCATGTTTTGGAGTTGGCTTTCGTAGTTCATTTCCTGAGAATCTTGCAACGTTATCTCGTCGATTTGTGTTGCAAACACCCTTTCGGACATGCTGAGTCTGAAGCATTGTGTCACCAACCGGAGCTGAATCTCAGGTAGTTAAAATGGTTGGAACTTTCCCCAAGAATTATAATATTGGTCTCTATGTAACCCGGTAAAGTGATGTAATGGCTAACACACCTAGCCGGAAAACATAATATGATAATATCTTGTATCAGCAACCTTAGGCATCTCCCCGTGAGGACTATGTATGACTTATTTCAGAAGTTGTTCCTCATGGACCTTTTGAGTCCCGAAGTCCGACCTATACTTGATGTGCTAAATATGAAGCATGATCTATAATTGGGTTGTGCTAGTACATCAAGGAGAACATTAGAAGCGGAGTGCTAAATGTCTCTCGGTCGATCAACCAGATTTCGTTCCCTTGGCACAGCTGAAGTGAAATCTGAGGAAGTGTTGTCTTCCTTTGTATCTGCATCCTCCATCTCTGTTCATCATAGTAGTATGTTGTGTCACCAAGATCTTGGCACAGATATTGGTAAAACTTTGATGAATATGGAAATGCTCAAGTTCTTGAGAGCACGCTCAGACACTAGGTTATATCCTCGGTAGTAATTGGAATATGCCTTCCGTTCGCCGAGTTGTTCTATAACCCTAGTTTCTTTCCAACCTGAGTATGCCATTATTTCAAATTCCTCCAACAATTAATTGTGAATTGCCTTACTCTGGTATGAAGAGTTTCAATGATCTTAGGATCAAAAGTAGTTCTTTTTGCCACTTAGGGGAATAACTCTAAGAGTCACCTTTCTATGGTGCCCCGTTGTGGTATGAAGGGTAATTTAATCCTCGCTACTTTGAAACCACGCCACCATCTGCTTTAAGCCTGGATTTGTTGCCTACCAATTGAACCTCTGTCGTATGTCTCATTTCCTTGTCCGTGTTATGTGTGTTGTGTCTCAGCTCAAGGGACGTTCCTATGTCTCATTCTATGAGTTGATCTTGAGTTGCTCGATCTTCGAGGAGATCGAATCTTGTGTAGTCTCCCTGTTCTTTTGTCGTCAAGCTAGATGAAGACCTCAAGGACAAAGATGTCAAGATCAACATGGTGCGATGAATCAACGTCCTCGAGAGGAGCAAATGGATCGTGAATATTGTGATAGTTTAGTGTTCCTTCTTTCTCCTCCCGACTACGCCTGAATCTCAGGACGAGATTCTTGTTTAGTGGGGGTGAGTTGGCACAGCCCCAGACCTAGAATTGTTTGTCTTTGCATCTCATGCATGCATTCCTATTTTTTTTCTCTTGGAAATGAAATGAGGAGTGATCAAGCCTCATCATTTAAGTTTTTGTCAAACAAGCAACATAAATATTGCTTCAAATTGATTCAAGGAAATGTCCCTGATTTTCCAATAAAATATTGGACTGAAATAAAAATGTCAACCAATATTTTGGATCACACAAACTTTTTATATTGGATTTTTGATTTAATCAAACAACTATTTTAAATGGAATTATATTTCTATATATAAATATAGCTTTGTAAATACTGAAACTATTATGTGGTATTGGACATTTATATTTATGCCACATAAAAATATTATAAGCATTTTGCAAAATGATTTGGATTTATTTTCAAATCAACACAAATGTTAGCAAATAGAAAACAGAAAAGAATAAAGAGAAGAAAATAGAAAGCTTACCTGTCGCCCCTCCAGGCCCAGTCCACCAGGGGCGAGGAGGTCATCTTCCTCCTCTGCCAGGAGGACGGGCAGAGCCGTGGCGAGCTCGCAGTCGTGCCTCGCCACCTCCTGCTTCCACCTCCTCCGTGCATGCCTGCCTCGTCGCCCTCCTCTTGCTTATCTTTGCACCGCTGAGCCGCCCCCGACCCCTTTGCCTCATCTTCTTCCTCCCCTTCTCTTCTCTCTTCTTCCTCCCGCCATTGACGAGCTCGGGCTCAAGCTCTCCACCGCCCCCTTCGGCCCTTCTAGCCTACCTCGACCTGTCCTTCGACTCCGCAACGACGAGCCACACCTCCCCGCTGAAGGAATTGAGGCCGGAGTCCCCTGATGCCGCCATCGCCGTCGTTCCCCTCGGCCGCCGGATGCCGTCGTCGACTCGCTAGCTTCGATGCACCTCCGACCTTGCCGTCGACTCCGTTCGAATCACCGTGAGCCGCTGACCATTTTCCCCCATCTCCCTGTCCCGTTCCGCGTCCCCAGCGCTAGCCCCACCACGGCCGAACCCCCCCCCCCCCCCCGCCGCTTCGGATCATCGCCGACACTCTCTCCGGCGACCTGAGCTCCTCCTGATGCCCCTGCCAGATCGGGCGCTTCGCCAACTTCGCGTAGCCGCAAACCGCGTCCGATTTGGTGCCCTGTAGCACCGATTATCTCAACTCCGGCGAGTCCTCCGCCGCGCCCGTGGTCGCCGCCGGGCAGGTTCCGGTAGCCCCGACGTGGCCAGCCTATTAGCCTAACTAACGCCCCCCTAGATCCACTAACAGTGGGCCCCGGGGTGGGTCAAACCCCAGTTAGGGGCTGGTCAACTCGGGGATTAGCCCCTAGTCACTAACCAGTGGACCCCACTGGTCAGGGTTGACCTGGCCCAGGCGTAGTTGACTGCTGAGGCAATGCTGACGCAGTAATTGATTTCCTATTATAAAATAAATCTAGTAAATTGCTAAAACTTGTAAAAATCATAGAAATTAAAATATAACTCGGATGAAAATAATTTATATATGAAAAAGGATCAAAAAAATCCAAAGAATCTGATTATGGCATTTTCATGCATGTTTGAAAATGTTGACATCACCAAATAGGCAAAATGGTGAATAGGATAAATTTCATATTTAGTTTGGAGATGGAAATTGATACTTATTTGATTTCCACTTCAATTGTTATGACCAAACATTGGTCAATGCAAATCAGTACCTCAAAATACTAACTCCATGTATGTTGGAACAATTTGTTATGAGAATCAGGTCGAATCAATTAAAAGGGTATCCGGAAAATACCTTGTTGAAGTGATGTCTGAACCCTGATTCAAACCCAGCTTCACCTTAAGAAATGATGGCCACATTAGCCCTGCCACCTTTCATTTCATGTCTTGAGCATGCATCATAGTGTTGCATTTCTGTGAAGTAATTGTTGTTCTTTCTTGTTTGCCGGTGTTGTTCCCTCTCGGTAAACGATGTTTCCGAGATGCGATCGTTGACATTGATGAAGACTCATTGCTATCTTCAGACGTGTCAGGCAAGAAAACCCCCTTGAGCATATTGATATAAACCCACTCTCTCGCTCCTTCTCTCTTTTACTGCATTAGAACAATCACGATTCTACTGTACATGTTATCGATAGTTGAACCCATTCCTTTGCATGACCTAATTTTGTCATAGTAAATAGTTGAAACCGCTTAGCGTGAGTAGCAACTGCTTGAGCCTTGTTGTGCTTACTCATCCATGCTTGTTTACAATGCCTGCTATGCTTAGAGTCGTGCCGGGTCTGATCCATCTGGATGATGAATTAGAATGGTTGTGATCATGCTCTAGAGTGTGAGAGTAAAAGTGTGAATCCGATTTGGTACAGGTACCGATGAGAGACCATGTAGGAGTACATGGTGGGTTGTCTCATTAGGACCGTCCTTAAGAACTGAGTTCCGTGTGTGTTATCCAAGACAAGATACTACCACACATTGGGATACTTAATTGACCCTCTCGTCTTATTTATCGCCAAGATCTCTGTCCAGGAGTTGCAATTAGTTTCTGGTGTTTGTAGGAAAAGTGTTGGCGGCCGTGTTTAGCTCTGCCCGACGGGGTAGGCTTCACTACGGTAGATACACAGTGGCACGGTGTACCAAGTGGCACCCGAATGGTGGGCTTGGGAACCCTGCGCAGATCGTTTGGGGCCGTAGAGGAAACGTCGGCCGGACTTCCTTGTGGGTTCAGTCTCAAATAGGCGATAAACCTGGACTAGGGTCTTGTGTGGTTAACGGTCGTGGCCGACACCCACGCCAGTGCTTCCGCTTGAAGGTTGCCGAGATGCATGATGTGCATATGGTGCTAAGTGGTTGGAGCATGTGTGAAGAAGTATACCCCTGCAGGGTGATTTAATCTGTTCGAATAGCCGCGTCCTCGGATATGGACTACTTGGAAACATTACGTGGTACATAGACAATTTAAATGGATACTCTAAAACATGCAAGATAAGTGTGAGTGCTATGGAAGGCCTTCTCGTAGGGAGACGAGAGTGGATCCATAGTGGTGTATTGAATTGGTGAATATGTGGACTCGTGTGCGCTATCCCACCTCAAAAAAAAAGAACTTGTAGTCGTAGTACATGTTAGCCAAGAGTCAAAGCTGGCTTGCTGCAATCAAACCCCACAATACTTTCATTGAAACATGATGCATATGTTGATAGTTCCGACGTAAGACTTGCTGAGTACCTTTGTACTCACGGTTGCTTTATTTATGTTTTTGCAGAGAAGACTTAGACTCATTAAAAGGTTCTACGCGATGTGTTCGTTGTTGACCGGAATAGCTTGGGAATCCCAGACAGAGGTCTGGCTCCTTTGGTAGGGTCGTAGTAGTTGTTCAGGCTCTTCCAGCCACTTTTAGTAGATGTCTGTACCCGGACATGATTTGCTTCCGCTTGTGGTTTGTATGACTTGAGTGTCGGGTCACGAGACCCCTGTTTGTAATATCATACTATGTTGACTCTTATGAGTCTTTAATAAATGCTTGAGTGATAGAGTTACATTGTGATGCCATGTTGTATCTACACATATCGTGCATAATGTGTGTATGTTTGAAATGCATTATATGTGTGGGATTCGACACCTAGTTGTTTGCCTTTAGTAGTACTCTTTACAGGGAAATGCCTCTTTGTGTTTCCATCGGGCCTTGGTAGCTTGCTACTGCTCGGAACACATTGATTGACCGGCATGTATCCTTCTTTTCTGCTGTGTCTGTCCCCTCGGGGAAATGTCACGCGGTGTAATGGAGTCCTTGTAGCTTGCTACAACTCGTCTACACACGCTGATGACCGACACCTGCTTTGCTGGGTTATGTATGCCTGTCCCTGTACGGATGTACCGCTTGGGTTTATAACTAGTGATGTCGACCCGGGTTCTTGCCGTTTGAACGCTAGAGACACATTCATATACGGGAGCCAAAAGACGCAAACGGTCCCGGCCAAGGTAAGGTGGCGGCCGTGGAGTTTACCGTGCGTGAGGCCGTAAAGTGATGTGATGTGTTACAGGCTGGGTTCTTATGACCTAGGATCGGGGTCCCAACACTGATGCACTGATATCAACACAGGCAGAGATGAAGAATTTGACTGACAAGTACTCCAAGCTGTTAGATCGTAAGAGTTTCAAGAGCAATTTCATCAAGCTGGCCACTAAAGCTGTTGATGACTACAACAAGAAGGCTGCACCTCCAGCACCAACTTCTCAGCCCTTGATTGAGGAGCCAGCAGACGAATCTCCTCATGCTGAGGAAACTCCTCAAGCAGAGGTAATCCACTAAGAAAGCCGTGCAGATGTACCGGCTATTGAATAAATCATCATGGAAGCTCCAGCTGATGAATCTGCTGCAGCTGATGAGACTGCCCCTGACCCAGCTGCTTCATCAAAGCAAGCTGATGACTCTGTTCCAGCTGGATCCTCAAAGCCAGTTGAAGAATCTTTCGAGAGAACCCCTTCACCAAAAGCTTCAAGGGTGAAGAAGATGACTCCGTCTGCATCACACGTGAAGAAAACCAGGGCTGCTGAGAAGGAAGCCAAAAAGAGAAAGGCCTGCTCAGCAGAAGAAGAAACAGAGGCCAAGCGCCTCAAAGCGCTTGAAGAGACTGCCCCTCTAGACCCTGTGCCCCTAAATGTCGCTCCTTCTTATGAAATGGTCATCCTTGATGAACAAGCGAAAGGGGCAGATGAGGAAATGAAGGATGCTACCGCTGAGGAACACACCGACAAAGAAATTCGTATTGACGACAGTCCTCAACCCTTCATTCCTCAGAAAGACACTGCTCAAGGATCAGCTGCACCATCTGAAGAAACTGCCTCTACCACCAAGTCAGCTGAGGAAGAACAAACTGAAAATCCTCAAGCTGATGAAATTCAAAGCTCTGAGCAAAATCTTCACGATGAGGAACAGGCTGACCCAACTCCTCCAGCTGAGCAAGATGAAAATATTCCTCAGCCTGATGCACAGCCAGAGCAAGCCCCTCAGCCTGATGCCCAGCCAGAACCATCTCCTCAGCCTAAAGTCCGAGCTGCTCAAATTCCTCACCCTGAAGAAAATGTTGAGGAAAATGCACCTGACCAAGACAATGCATTCGTCGTGCTCAACCCCGAGACTGCAATTGTTGTCTCCCCTCCAGTTCCTCAGTAAAACCTTCAGCCAGTTCAGCATCAGCCATTCTCCAAGCGTCCAAAGTTTCAAAAGGAGAATTTCTTTGAAGAACGCATGTACTTCATTGGAGAGA
The DNA here is from genome assembly GCF_904849725.1 of Hordeum vulgare subsp. vulgare. Taxonomy (NCBI): domain Eukaryota; kingdom Viridiplantae; phylum Streptophyta; class Magnoliopsida; order Poales; family Poaceae; genus Hordeum; species Hordeum vulgare. The sequence goes on along the minus strand of NC_058520.1, from coordinate 49,643,620 downwards.
ACCCCTATGAGAAGCCTCAAATGAGGCATCTGAAGTTTTGGACTAGGACACAGATGCATTACTATGCCTCTGTGCTGTGTGGAAGAAACAAGATATTCCAACACAGGCATATTCCTCACGTTGAACTTGAAGCTATATCGTGCCTAGAGCCAGTCCTCAATGTACTCCATGATGCTGGTTTACTGCCAATGTTCTCCGACATCTCTGACCGGAACAACGAGCTAATTCTTCAGTCCTATGCCACTCTTCACATCTCTGGCAACCCTGAAGACATTAACACTTGGGTGTTTGACTAGATGACACAAAACACTCACTACAAGGCTCCTGCTACTGAGCTCTTCCGTGAACTGCCTGTACCAATTCCCTCAGAGGAGGCTGTGAAGCTTTATGGTGAGCGTGAGTTTCCCAATGGGATGATGGAAGTCCTCATGAAGCCTTTGGATGAAGGAAAACCACCGAGAAAAACCTTCCTCGTCCACGAGCTCTAGTATACACCCAGGTCTGTCTACAGAATCCTCTGCAGTGTGCACGCGCCGATCAAAGGCCATGATGATGAAGAAGATGTCGTAGGACTCATGAAGAATATCCTCTTCAACATCATTCATGGTATTCCTATCAACATCCATGATTTCTTCTTGAGGACTTCGGCCGACAATGCTATGTGTCCTTTTGACCACAAGATATATGCCCCATGGATCATGAGATTCATCAGGACAAGGACATGCATGAACTTTCTCGCTGAATGCCAAAACCATGTTGGGTATATGCCTCCTATCCGGGTCAACAAGAAGACTTTCGAGCCCATTGAAGGAAAAGGCAAATCAGTGATTGAAGAAGGAAGTAGGCCCCTTGATGGCCAGTTGAGAGAGCCAGAAGCTTATTCTTCATGGGTTGATACCGCGACTCGTCCGGCAAGCCCCTTTCCTCCTCGAGTGATGAATACAAGAGAGCTCCTCCTCAGTCTTCACCAGAAGGTGGATCGCAATCACAAGTGGGTCAAACGCTAGTTTGGCGCCATTGTGAAAACCCTCAGTGAAACACAGAACTCTGTGAAGCTCAACCATCACTATCTGCATGAGGTTTTTGATCACACCTGGGCTACACTTGCACATCTGAAGACTCAGACTGAGCTTGAAGAAATGGACTTTGAGCGAGACTTTGACTAGTCGTGGCCTCCCAAGAAGAAGTTCAGGCCCATTCCAGTTCCAGACCTTGAAGACAGCTCCTTTTCTTCATTCCGCACTGTTGAAACTGATGAAGAACAGCTCGACACTGCTACCGGTCCAAGGAAGAAGACTACTCCCAATAAGCATCACACCTCTTCCTCAACCGCCAAGAAGTGAAGTCTTCACGGGCGTTAGTCCTCAGTTTGTCCCTTTTTGTCACTTGATGATAAAGGGGGAGAAACTTGCGAGTTAGTCTTCAACCGGGATATTTTTGGGGCTTATGAACTATATTTAAGTTACAAACTCTTGGCTCTTCTGAAGTTTTTATGTAATGAGTTGTAACTTAAGCCCGATGGTACTCTAACGTTTTTGAATGTTTTTCTTCGCATGCTTATTCCTCAAATTTTAATGCACGCATGCTGGAATTCGTCAGATACCATTTGTCATCATGCATTTTCATTTTCTTCATATGATATGTTACATGTATGCATGATTTACAAGACTCAGGGGGAGATCTCCATGATATAAATCATCAATGTGCATTTGCTGTGAAAAGCAAAATCCTCACGATATGCACATCTTTAGGGGGAGTCTCTCTAAATCTTGATTTCAAATTCCTCAAATGAGTATTTACACTTCATATTTTTGATCCCTGTTGAAGACTTAACCTAATTGTCATCAACCACCAAAAAGGGGGAGATTCTAAGTGCATCTAGTTCCCCTTAGTGATTTTGGTGGTTTGAAGACTTACAGGTTAAGTATCTAATGTGTTTATGAGTGTACACAGGATCTATAAGTCATTGAGGAGTTTGAGATATTTGTAAGAATATCAACCACTAAATATATATATCTTCGGTTGAAGAAATTGGTCTGAAGCTGAAGAAATGAATCGCGAGGAATCTGCGATGAAATTGATATTCCTCATGAAGATACTGAAATTGAGGAATTTGGTGTGTCCTGGAGAAAATCACTTTGAAGAATTTGAAGCATGAAGACTTACTCTTTCTGTTTTATTTTCATCGCATTTGAGTAATAGGAACACCTTACTGTTAAAGGGGGTCGAAGTTACACTTTGGAATGAATTTCCTCATGATGCTCAACCCAAGCTTAATCCTATCAAAAGCCTCAAGTGAGGAATACGAATGACATGAGGACTCTCATAGTTGAGGTTCCGACCGTTTCGATAGCCACGGCAAGTCATTGGTCTTATCCACTCCAACGGTCATATTATTTAAGGGCATTAGTGTCAAATCATGTCGGGATGCTCCCAGGCTATAAATAGCCACCCCCACAACCATTAGCTGGTTGGCTGCTCTGTTAGAAACTGACACTTGTCATAAGAGCAACCCAATTCCTCAGAGTCTTCGAGAGTAATTCATTAGTGAGGAAATACCACATACACCGAAACCACAAACCAAACCTAGTGATTGAGCATCACTGAAGAAGTTGTTCCTAAGTGGGACTAAAGCCTTTTACCTTTGAGGACAGTGCATCCTCCAGACGGTTAGGCGTCATGGTCTAGAGCTTTCCAGCAGTCAATTGTGGATCACCGGGTGACCAAGTTTGTGAGGGTTTGGAAGTCTACCCTGAAGACTTACCACAAGTGTTGGGCGAGGACTGTGTGTTCTTAGCCCAAGGAGAACATGGTAGGGACTGTGTGTCCTTTGGTTTCAATACCAAGCCGCTCCAAACCAGATGTACGACTGTCACAACAGTTGGAACTGGGTCATCAACGACTGTCTTCACTGAGAAACGGGTTCTAATTCCTCAACTCCTTACTTTCCTCGTATTATGTGTTGATGACTTTCACTACTACTATTTGAAGAATTTGCTGGAGACTTTCTCTGAATTTCCTCAACCCCAAATTCTTCACGTCAGTTAATCCTCATCTGTATTCTGCGTGCCTGCTCACTGTGCAATCTGTTTTCACATTCCTCACTCTGAAAAACTGTTGTTGTGAAACTTTGCACTTCTGATCCTTTACTGTTTCCGCTGTGAGTTAGTCATCAGTGAGGAATTTCCTCAAAAGGAATTTCCTCAATGATGAAATTCTAAAAATCTCCTATGCACCCCCACTCTAGTCGATATAACGCACTTTCACATGGCATACTACAAATCACTCCATTGGCACACATTCGAAAGAGGCATGGTTTGCGTAATTCAAGCTTCACAAAATGGAACTTAACGTTAATAGATTATAGGCTTTAACATGATAACACATTTGGAGCAACATATTGACATGATAGAGAAGATTTACATGGCAACCAAAGGCATAGAATCAAAGTAGACATCACATAGAACACAACTCATGAAGGTACCACATGAAAAAGACATACAAATTAGATGCAATCATCCTCCAAAGTTTGCAAGTTCTATCTTTTTTATGAATATGACGCAAAACACTTTTGCAACAGAGTTTTGAGAAAGTGACATAATTCCTATATGCATGACAATACCACCATGTTGTATAGCACATTGAGTAGATCATTTGCGTATAAAGTTCGTTAAAATCCGATGCACGTGCGAAAAGTTATGACCACCACAAAATGCATATAAGCTGATTCTGGAAGAATATTTCAGGGACTTCAAAAAAACAAGATTGGGATGGCACGATACCGGGGATCCGAGGATGCCATTTGGATTGCCTTCTCGGGTCGGACGTGGCGGATCCAGGACAACACGGTCCTGGCGGCGGTTGGAGGAGGAACCGACCATGGACATGGTGGCAGATAGGGATGATGGCCGAGCGGAGGAGGCTGGGCGAGGGCGAGGGAGGCTGGATCTTGCCGGATCCGGCTGGGGCGGCCCTGTTCCCAGTAGCGGAGGCTCGAGGCAATGGCCGAATGAGGAGATCGGGGGCGGCACGGAAGTTGCGACGGGTTGATTGGTGCCGACGCGGAGGTGTCGGTCGGTGCTTGAGGGGAGTCGGGGTCGCGGGCAAGGCAGGGCCTCCGGGCGACAATCGAGCGGGCCGCGCTCGCCGGAGCGGTGCGCCGGCGGTGGGGAGCAGCGCGGCGAGGTCGGGTCGGGTGTGGGAGCGGTTCTGTGGCTCGGGGGCGGGGTGTGCAGGTGGCGACAACCTGGTTCGGGACCGGGGCGGGCCAATCATGGGCCTGCAGGGCTACGACGACTGGAGCAAGGCACGGCGACGTGGCATGCCCCGATTGGCTGCGGGGGCAGCTCAGGTGGCGGCGGAGCTAGTGGGGGCAACACAAGTGGCCGTGTGGTGGGAGGAGTCTTGGGCTAGCTCAGGGCTAGGTGTATCCATTTTTGGCACGACAGGGGGTTTAAATAGGCAGGTTTCTCTAGGTTGAAGGGTTTAGTACAATTTTTGGACCTTCGGATATTGATCCGACGACGCAGATGAGAGGAGGGGCTAGCAGGCCTATGGTGGGCTATGTAGAGGTGGTTGGGCTGATAAGAGAGGGAAGTGGGAGGCCCGTGACATGTTTTGAAAATGATTGTGGTTTTACCGACTATAGTGTCACTATAAGTTTAACGGTTCAGGTATGAAATGACATCCGAATGAGACAGAATTTGGTAGTCGGCATATCTACAATAAATTATGACCACACACCAACTTTAACCCATTCCAAGAAAGTTGTATACACAATTTTACAAACAATATTGTAACAATGTCGTGGGCGCGTGCATGTATGCTTGGTCCCAAAACGGTTGTCGACAAGAACGGAGAGAACCAATAGCTAATAATGGACGCAAGTTTTGCAAAAAGTGACAGCAACGTAGTGCCGATGCAATGCGAATGATGCGATGATGAATGCGACAACCAAACGAATCACATGACGACAATGGAATAAAAAGGAATCTTCTGGAGCTCGGTTCCGGGCTGTTACGACTCCCTCCACTAATAAGAGATCTTGACCCGAGATCTTAGAATGAGAAGAGGAAGAGTAAGAATAAAGGAAGAGGTGAAATTTAGTTGGTTCTTTGTCAATCGAGTGAAACCAATGAATCTTAAAGATTGTAAGGAGATGACGAATGCCAGGAGGCACAAGCAGGAATTCAAAAGAAATTTGGGCAGCACTTCAGTAGGAAATAGAGGCCAAATTTGATAAGATGGAAGATTTTGAAAATAAGACACAACAGTTCGATTAAATGGATTAGCAAGGAAAGAACATGATCTTAACAAAACAGATGATGGATCAAAGATAGGACCAACACAAAGCCTCTGGAACAAAAGAATGATCAAATAATATGAATGTTGAAAGAATAAGATTGACCTTACAAAGATTTAGATGGAACTTTGCGAAGAGATACTTGAGAAAAAAACTTGAAACTATGGAAAAGAAAAGCTGAACAACTTAGAGTCGGGAATTTGATAACATGAACAACACAAAAAGAAGGATTGAAATCACTTTGGCGAAGCAAGAATAAGAATTGTGTTATGCTCATCCTTCATTAAGTTAAATTGATGACAAGCAATAGATTGCATACCACTTATTCTTCTTCAAAGATTGAGTATAGGTAAGAGTAAAAACTTGAAGAAGTCTTGAACGAGACACCAGTAAGAATTAGACCGAATGAATGGAATACATCAGAATGAAGAGATAATAAGCCGCCTAACAGAAACTTGAATGAAGCGCCAAAATAATTGAGGTACGAACGAAGAGATAACAGTTGAGAAGAATTTGAGAACGAAAGCTGAAAGGTGAGAACAAAGAAATCTTTTAAAATGATGGCCTTCGGATGATCAAGAAATGAAAACAACTCTTAAATTCTCTTGAAAGATATGGAAGGAATTTCTCATGATCGAAAACAATTTAAGAGGATCACAACAAACTGAGATGGCGAATCTTCAGAAGAACGGACAAAGATTCGAGAGGAACTCTGATGAACCATAAGTATAGGGGATCAATCGTAGTCCTTTCAATAAGAGTGTTCAACCAAACGAGGTGCAAAAGGAAATGACAAGCAGTTTTCAGCAAGGTATTCTCTACATGTGTTGTAAGTAACAATGATAGATAGTTTTCTAGCAAGGTAATCTATAATGGGTGACAATTAAAAATAGTAATAAAGGTGCAACAATGTAGCCCAATCCTTTCTATAGCAAAGGACAGGTGTGAAAGTATTCTTATATAAAGCAAGTGCTCTCGAGGACACATCGGAATTTTTGTCTAGTCATGTTCATCATATTATGTTGATCCGTGTTCTCTACTTTTATAATTTGATATGTGGGTGGACCAGTTGTAAGGTGTTGTTCTTACTTGAACTAACAACCTACTTATGATTAATCCCTCTCGCAAGCATCCACAACTATGAAAGAAGAATTATGATAAATCTAACCATAGCATGAAACATGAGGATCCATATAAGCCCCTAATGAAGCAACGCATAAACTCGGGTTTAAGCTTCTATCCCTCTCGCAACCAATCATGTACTTGTTTCTCCACAATGAATTCCTTTAGGACCATAAGAATGGTGAAGTGTCATGTAGTCGATGTTCAAATGATATCACTAAAGGAAGTAATAACATACATATCATCAAAATATCGAACAAATGCCATTTTTATATGATTACTAATAACCAAACTTCTCCCATGTGCTCAGGAACAATATTAACTACTCACACCTCATCAACATGTTCATCATGAGAGGTGTAAAAATATCATTAAGGATGTGAACATTATGTCTTCCACCAAGTAATCCAAGAAGCATCAACTACAAGATGTAATTGATGTCTACTACACAATTTGTTCTTGTAGACTCGTGTTGGGCCTCCAAGCATAGAGTTTAGTAGGAGAGTAGAAAATTTCCATCAAGTGGATGGCCTAAGGTTTATCAATCCGTGGGAGGCGTAGGATGAAGATGGTATCTCTCAAACAACCCTGCAGCCAAATAATAAAAAATCTCTTGTGTCCCCAGCACACCAAATACAATGGTAAATTGTATAGGTCATTAGTTCGGCGAAGAGATGGTGGTACAAGTGTAGTAATGATAGTAGGTATAGTTTTTGTAATCCTAAAATATAAAAATAACAAGGTAGCAAGTAACAAAAGTGAGCATAAACGTTGTTGTAATGCCTGAAAAAGAGGCCTAGGGTCCATACTTTCGCTAGTGCAATCTCTCAACAATACTAATATAATTGGATCACATAATAATCGCTCAATGTGCGATGAAGAATCACTCCAAAGTTCCTATCTAGCGGAGAACATCAGAATAAATTGTTTGTAGGGTAGAAACCACCTCAAAGTTATTCTTTCCGATCAATCTTTCCAAGAGTTTGTGCTAAGATAACAAGTTATCCTTTCCGATCGATCTATCAAGAGTTCGTACTAAAATAACACCATAACAAAATCAGATTCATAATACTCAATCGAACACAAAGAACTTTAAGGAGCACATCTAGATTTTTATTGGAGAACATAGTATGAAAACGTGCAATCAACCCCTATGCCTAGATTACCCCAATGTCACCTCGGGAACCCACGAGTTGATGCCACAACATATATCAAGCGTGTATCCACATGCAAGACGTATATCATGTGCTCTCAAACCTGAATATTCAATCCAACATAACGAGATCTTTGAAGTGAAAGGCACAATTCATCACAACAATAGCATGGGACAAACACCATATGATCCAATTATATTAACAAGGCCCATGATATATCAAGATCATGACATCTCAAGAATAGGAGAGAGAGAGGGAGAGAGAGAGAGACAGAGGGAGAGAGAGAGATTAAACACATAGCTACTAGTACAAACCCTTAGCCCCGAGGGTGGACTACTCCCTCCTCGTCGTGGCCTCCGCCGAGATGATGAAGATGGCCATCGCAGGGTGGTAGAGCAGGCTCTCGATTGGTTTTTCGTGGCTACAGAGGATTGCAGCGGTGAAAATTATCTTCTAGGGTTATTTCTGTAGGTTTATCTACTTATAGGAATTTTTGGCGTTGGAATCACGCCAAGATGGGCCACGAGGTGCCCATTAGATACCATGCCATGCCAGGGGGTTGGCAGGCCCTGGTGTCTAGTGGGAACCACAGCCCCCCTATGTTGTTTTTTACTCCAGTATTTCTCTTTTCTTCCAAAAAAAATGTCAAAAAGTTTCGTCCAATTTGGAGAACTTCTATTTTTGCACAAAAAACAACACCACGTTAGTTCTGCTGAAAACAACGTAAGTACACGTTAGTTCCAAATAAATCTTAGAAAGTGCACCAAAACCATATAAAAGTATTGTAAACACAAGAAAACATGGCATGGATACTTCATAAATTATCGATACGTTGGAGACGTATCAGCATCCCCAAGTTTAATTCCTACTCGTCCTCGAGTAGGTAAATGATAAAAGAAATAATTTATGAAGTGTGAATGCTAGCATAATGCATAGTTTGAGCAAACATAATTGCAATGACTTTTCCTAGCATCATGACATCAACTCTGTCTCATAAAACTCATCATGACAAAGTAGCAATTGAAAATGGAACTTTTGATGTGGAATGCTACCTATCATATTCATCATATACTCTTTTCTTTATAGCATGAACATATGGACTTGTAGATGATTCAAAGTAATAGTTTATAATTTGACATGAAAACTTTAATGCTCAAGTATATCAACAAGCAACCAAGTCTTTCAAAATATCAATGCTAAAGAACGCTATCCCTAGCCCAGCATGCTCAATCATTGATCCATTCATGCAACACACACAAATATTAGCTACATCCAATACTCAGGGATCATAGCAGTGTTCCGTAGTTGGTGTTTTATAAGAAAATATGCAGATTCAAATTCAAAATAAAAGTTGCATAAAGTAAATAGATCGGCTCTTTGCAGAGGGAAGCAGGGATTTGTAGAGGTGCGAGAGCTCAAAGTAAAAAATTTAGAGACAAAAATTATTTTGGGTGGCATGTTTTTTCTGTCAATGAAAACGACTAAGAGTTTCCAATATCTCCCATGCTAAAAAAATTATAGGCGGTTCCCAAACTGAAAATAAAGTTTCTGCCTTTTTCCACCATTCTTGCACATTCCACGGCTAGCCGCATTGTGACGCCCTCGATTTAATCGTACACTAATCATACACACAAATGCGTACGATCAAAGTCAAGAACTCACGGGAAGATATCACAACACAACTCTAGACACAAATAAAATAAAAAAAGCTTCAAATTGCAAGCCAGGGGCCTCGAGAGCTAGAATTCAAAAGCTCGATAAGCACACGAGTCAACGGAAGGAACAATATATGAGTACAGACATTAATAATGGGGTGCCTTAAAGAAGGCTAGCACAAAAAGAAAGCTCGATCGAACGAGGCGAGGCCTACTGCCTCGGAACCTCCTAAACTACTCCTGGTCTTCAGCGGCCTCCATGAAGAAGTCACCATCGGGGTAGCAGTTGTCGGTGGCGGGCTCCTCCATCTCCTGGGCTCCATCATCTCGTCGCAACAACGGATCAAGGGGCAAAGGGGGAGCAAAGCAACGGTGAGTAATCATCCAAAGTACTCGCAAGTCTTCATCGTAACTATGCTAAGTATGCAACAGTATCAAAGAAGGGGGGTGGTTATATGTGGACTGACTACAGTAATGCGAGAATAGAGAGAGAAGGCCTAGTCCTATCGAAGACTAGCATCTTCAGGGTCTTGCAGCAATAGACGAGAGTAGAACAGGTGTAACACAATTAATAGTCATATTGTTGCAGCAAAATTAAAATGAGGTCACGCCCAGAGATCCTCCCTCGACTCCCTACGAGGAAGCAATCCCGTGGCAACTAATTATAGTTAAGTAACATTTGTAGTTGTAGAAGATCAGGGCACAAGTCCAAGTCATCCTGTAACCGTGGACACGGCTATTCGAATAGATAAGTTCTTCCCTGCAGGGGTGCACAACATATTCTCCGACGTGCTCGATAACACTCTGGCTGGACACACTTTTCTAGGTCCTGCCCTGCCTCGGAATATCGACACGTCCCAGCCACACCTAAGCTCAGCAGAGAGGCCAGCCCGCCGGTCTAACTCCTACACACAGAGGGTTCATGGGCCCACTTGCCCTCCGTGCTCCTGAACGATGCGAGGGCGGCCGATTTCAGTCCTAGCACCCCTTAATGCAAGAGCGATGCATCTCGGGACCACTTGGGCGCGCGCTGCTACATTGGTGACGTCTGAAGAGCTTCGGCTGATACCGCAACGTCGAGTATCCATAATTCTTCCCACGCAGATGGTTAGTGTGTAATAAGTCCTTCCAACCAACCGAGATCAAATACCCAAATCCATTATCATTTTCATTAGGCCATCAACACAATCTCACGGGAATCCACCCGTCTAACAACTAATCACCAATGATCCCAGTAACATGGTCGAGTAACTGTGTGGTTGTAACATCGGGGGATCCGAGGTATCACCCTCGTTGGATTCCGAACGATGTATCCGTCAAGGTGGGCTTATAGGAATCACCATCGGGGGTCCCACACTTGAGGGGTTGCACGACAGAGGCATCGTCGGGAATGGTGAAAGAGGAATCACCCTCGATAACCATGACCGACTAGTTGTACTACAAAGATATCATCAAGAGTACTTAGCGAGGTGTCACCCTCGGTACCCGATAGTATCTCTATAGCGGTACAACTAAGGGGGGTGCATGTGCTGTGTCGGAACTGGCTCGTTGACAGGGATCGAGATTTCAAAACAAAGCGGGGCAACTGGACTACGGGGTCAGAAGGGCTGACTACTCCACCTATACTAAACAGTTTAGAAGTGCAGTACTGAAAGTAGCAGTTCATCAAAATCAAGCTATGCATTAGATATAGGAGCTAACTACAACAGTAGCAAAATACTAATGCAAGCATGAGGGAGAAAGACATAGGCAATATAGGGATGATCAAGGGGGGTTTGCTTGCCTTGCTACTCTGCGGCAAAAGGCTGGTCGGCAGGGTCGTAGATGTACCCGGCAACAACGTCAGTCTCGGGGTCTACCGGTAAGAAGAGGGGGAAGAAACAATAAATAACAACAACAGATGCGACACGATGCATGACATGGCAAGATGCAAGCTAAATATGAGCTAACGCAGGAACATCCGTCATAGACTGGTCGGAAGAATATCTCACGATATTTTCCGAGTCTCTGGCTACTACCGGTCAGACGAGAAACGAGGGAAAAGTTCCATGTTTGCTATGCTAGGGACGCGTGACACATGAATGAACCGTGTATCCGGGTTCGTCTCGTTGTGCTGATCTACTTACATGTTAAAAATATTTTGATCTGACTTACGAATTATTTTATATTAATTTATAAAGTTTTATTCAATATTTAGGAATTAAAAACAGACTTAACTAATTTGATTAAATGCAATTAGGACATCAACATGATGTCACGCTCACATCAGCAGTTGACTGGTCAACTAACCATTGGTCCCGTGCATCATAGACACAAGTTATTAATTAAGATTAAATATTAATTAATCAGATTAAATTAGTGGGGGACCCACGTGTCAAACTCTAATTATTCTAATTATATATTTATCTATTTAATTAAATAACTAACTAATTAAAGAATATATCTATTGATTTATTTATTTAAAAAAAACATATTTTTATTTTTATATTTCATTTTATTATCATTTTTATTTTAACAGCGTGTGGGGCCTCCCTGTAAGTTGGAGTGGGGGTGTTGGCCCCACCGGTAAGTGACACTGGCCACACACACACGAAACACACATACGCATATATACATATAATGTATTATCTTTTTACATACACGTATGCATACACAATACATACACACATACATACATGATAGATACATACGCAATACATATATGATACATACATATTTCATTTTATTTTCTATCTAACTCATCTCTCTGCTAACTCTCTAACTCTCTCTGCTCATCTCTCAACACAGAGAAAAAGGGACATCTCCATTGATACATCTCCAACGTATCTATAATTTTTGACGGTTCCATGCTATTATCTTGTCAAACTTTGGATGTTTCGTATGCCTTTTATATCTTTTTCGGGACTAACTTATTAACTCAGTGCCAATTCCTGTTTTTTCCTTGTTTTTGACCCTTTTCAGAGGACGATTTTAAACGGTGTCCAAACGGAATAAAACTTCCAAAAAGATTTTTTCCGAAACAGAAGATATGCACCAGACTTGAGAACCAAGGTAGGGGCCAGCAGGGGACCCCACAAGCCCCCAAGGCGCGGCAAGGGGGGCGCCTAGTAGGCTTGTGGCCCCCCTGTGGCTCGTCTGCCCTACCTCTTCTGTCTATAAATTCAGAAAAATTCCAAAACTACCGAGGAGATCCACGAAAATACTTTTCCGCCGCCGCAAGCTTCTGTCTCCGCAAGATCCCATCTGGGGCACGTTCTGGTGCCCTGCCGGAGGGGGAATTTGGATACGGAGGGCTTCTTCATCAACACCATGACCTCTCGGATGATGCGTGAGTAGTTCACCATAGACCTTCGGGTCTATATCTAGTACCTAGATGGCTTCTTCTCTCTCTTGGATCTTAAATACAAAGTTCTCCATGATCTTCATGGAGATCTCTCCGATGTAATCTTGTTTTGCGGTGTGTTTGTCGAGATCCGATGGATTATGGATTTATGATCAGATTATCTATGAATCTTATTTGAGTTTCTTCTTATCTCTTATATGCATGATTTCATATCCTTGTAATTCTCTTCGAGTTGTGGGTTTTGTTTGGCCAACTTGATCTATGATTCTTGCAATGTGAGAAGTGCTTGGTTTTGGGTTCATACCGTGCGGTGACCTCACCCAGTGACAGAAGGGGTAGCGAGGCATGCATCGTGTTATTGCCATCAAGGGTAAAAAGATGGAGTTTTCATCATTGGTTTGAGTTTATCGCTCTACATCATGTCATCTTGCTTAAAGCATTACTCTATTCGTCATGAACTCAATACACTAGATGCATGCTGGATAGCGGTCGATGTGTGGACTAATAGTAGTAGATTATCGGGACCCCGATCCTAAGTCATATGAATCGAGCCTGTAACACATCGCATCTCTTTGCGGTCTCACGCACGGTTAACCCCACGGCTGCAGCCTTACCTTAGCCGGGACCGTTTGCGCCTTTTGATTCGCATATGCAATTGTGCCGCTAGCAATCCAATGACAAAGAACCCGGATCGACATGTCTAGTCATAAACCAAAGTGCCAGTTCCGCACAGGGACATGCATACATGACCCAGAAAAGCAGGCGTCGGTCACCAGCGAATGTAGACGAGTCGTAGCAAGCTACAAGGACTCCATTACATCGCGTGACATTTCCCCAAAGGGGACAGACACAGCAGCTAAGAAGGACACACGCCGGTCAACCAATGTGTCCGGAGCAGTAGCGAGCTACCGTGGCTCGTTGGATCACAAAGGGGCATTTCCCTGTAAGGAATGCTACTAAAGTCCATGGCTAGGTAATCGAACCCCATACATATCAAGTACGACACACGTACGCATGGCATACCGATATGTATAGATATATCGATGGCATCACAACATAACCATAAACATACAAGCTTTATTTAAAAGGCTCGGAAGAGCCTCACAAATAATATTACATAGTAGGGGTCTCACGACCCATCATAACAGTCATTCAAGTTACAAGCCAGCGGAAGTAGATAAGCTGTCTGAGTACAGACAGATGAAACTAGAAGGCACATGGCCTAACTATACTACAGACCCACCCTAGGGCCAGATCGTAGCTGGGATACCAGCTACTCGTCGTCGTCGATGTCTAGGAAGAACGCTCCATTAGGGTCATTAACAACCTCTACAACAAATATTAAGCAAACATGAGTACGGAGGTACTCAGCAAGACTTTATGATAACTATCTACTCATGCAATGTATCAATAAGGAATTGTGGGGTGTCATGCGGAAAGCCAGCATTTGACTCGTGGCTAGACAACTTGCATTTTTAAATAATTTTGACAACTTGATTTCTCGCACACGAGTCCACTAACACCACAACAATACTCCATCGTGGAATCATTCCGTATCCATACGGAAATGCCGTCCACGACACTCATGCTTATCTTGACAATTTTATGAGTAGCCATTAAAGTTATCTATGAACAACATATGTCTCCAAGTAGTCCATATCCGCGGACGCCGCTATTCGAATAGATCATAACCCTGCAGGGGTGTACTTCTTCACACACGCTCTCGCCACTTATCGCCATGTGCACGTCATGCACCTCGGCAACCTTCAAGCGGAAGCCCAGCGAGGGAGTCGGCCACGATCGTTAACCACGCTAATACTTAGTCCAGGTCTATCGCCTATCTGAGGGGAACCCGCACGGATGTCCGGCCGAGGTTTCCGCCACGGCCCCAAACGATGTGTGCAGGGTTCCCAAGCCCACCATCCGGGTGCTACTTGGTACACCGTGCCACTGCCCACCTCTCAGGTCAGCGCTATGCACGGCCTCTATCATGACTATAAACACCAGAAACTACTTGCAACTCCTGGACCGAGTACTAAGCGATTAATAAGTCGAAAGGGTCAATTAAGTATCCCAACGTGTGGTAGTATCTAGTCTTGGATTACATACACGGAACTCAGTTCCTAAGGACGGTTCCAATGAAACAACCCGCCATGTACTCTTACATAGCCTTTCACCGGTACCTTTACCAAACCAGGTTCAACACATAACCTTTACTTACTGAACACATTCTCATAATTCTGTTCATCTCCCAGATGATAGACCATACAAAACTCTAAGCATAGCATGCATAGCAGGATAAGGCATATCATGGCTCAAGCATCTACCAGGTATGCTAGGTTGCAAGGTTCAGCTATTTACTGTGACAATGACAGGTCATGCAAAGGAAGTGGGTTCAACTAACGTGGCAAAAGCATTTGAGCATTTGATCCTAATGCAATAAGTAAGTGCAGGAGCGAGAACATGGGATTTATCGGGATGATCAAAATGGTTGCTTGCCTTGTTGCTCAGAGGAGGGACAATATCCGTCAGTCGGATATTTAGTGGAATCCGGTGGAGCGGAGCCTACCGAAAGAAATGACAACAATAAATAACAATCATATGCAACAAGATGATGCATGAGCATGGCATGAGGATGCAAGGTGGTATGCTAATATAGCTAACATTTGTTAGGTTTGAAGTTGATTTGAATCAGATTCAATATCACTTCAAACGGGGTATTCTCGAATACCGTTTTAATTGATTCGACCTGATGATGAGATCAACTTGGTTTTATCATGCATGGAAATGATATGTTTAGTTGCTGGTTGTGATTGGTCAAGGTTTGATCATAGCATTTGTAATGAAATTCAAATGATTTTCAAATTCCAACTCCAAAGCATTTATTAAATTTAACCTATTCTTTATTCTACATGTTTGGTCCAGTAACATTTTCAAACTTGTTTGAAAATGACATATTCAGATTCCTTGGATTTTTCTGATACTTTTTCATATATAAATTATTTTCATTGGAGTTACAGATTAATTTCTATGATTTTTAGAAGTTTTGCCATTTTTCTGGAATTCTTTTAAATCAGAAATCCACTTATTGCGTCAGCATGGCATCACCAGGTCCAACTGGCCGTTGAAAGTCAAACATGACCACTGGGACCCACTGGTCAGTGACTCTGGTCAGTTTTAGATTAGTTTTAAACTTAATTAGCTAATTAACAGTACTGGACCCACATGTCAGTGACTTATTACATTAATTAATTTTATTTTTATTAATCCAAAACATCCACAGGCTGGCCCCACGCGTCAGTGGCTTAGGCCAGCTGAGATCCACCGGCAGCGAGGTCGTCCTCGCTGGCGGTGAGCCTCCGGCGACACCAGAGACGGCGGAGGGCATCGGAAACTCGTCTCCGACGACCAAACGCACGGCGGAGACCACAGGGAGATCGTCCACTCGACGTCGCGCACAATGGGGCAAACCCCAGGGGCTAGGGTGGCCGGAATCGATGCCGGCTGTTGGGGATGTAACCTGTGGATGACCCTCCCTAGTTGGGCCGGATTATCCATTGGGCGACTCATCTAAGTGTTTAGTTGGGCCTCATTTTGGTCGAATCAAGGTCGCATGGCGAGTATGGCTCTTGGCGGGTCTCCCAGCTTTGGAAGATGGCGATTTAGAGATCGCAATGGTCACGAGTTGTAAGAAGGAAGGAATCCTTGCAAAACCCTAGGGAGTCGACCTGTATATAAAGGCGAGGTCCTGGGGGACAGAGGACGGGTTAGAAATCATCGAGTGCTAGGTTTAGGCGAGTTACGCCTTCCTTGTAATCGAATCCATATCAATACACACCAAAGCAGGACGTAGGCTATTACCTCCTCAGAGGGGCCGAACCTGGGTAAATCGCCGTGTGTCTCCCAATTAACCCCTTTGAGTCGCCACCAAGGTACGATGGCTCCAGTACTAAGTCCTTTCACGAGGACATCTGCCGTGAAAAAACCACGACAGTTGGCGCCCACCGTGGGGCCTACGCACGGTGGAGTTGAGTTCTCAAAGGGAGCCCTACCAGGGTTTGGGAGTTACGCGATGGCCCTCATGACTCGGAGCCGCCGCGGGATAACCTACATCGAGAACCAGCGATGTGGACCTGAAGCGAATTCGATTGAATCTGGCTACAGGGTCCCCTTTGGCAAGATCAACATATTCATCGGCATGATCGGATCATCCGTTCCTGAGCCGGACATCTCCACCGACATCGTCGAGCCGGCCAGGTACGTCCGCCCAGTCATAACACAGAATTTAACTCGCCCGGTCTTTGTGGGGTTCACGCAGGGATCGAAGGAACCAGAACACTTGGCGACTCAGGAAGTTACCCCGGTCAACTCTGACAACGAGTCATCCATGGGCGACTCAGATTCCATCCGGTCTCTCCATGGGGACGGTCTCGGAGGCTTGTTGCTGGCCATGGATCTGGAAGTCCTTGACCGAACCCGCCGCCAGATCGCCATCTACATGGCTGGGGAAACTCAACCCGCACAAAACCCTACCACAGGCGATGGGACCGGCGGGACATCCAGAAGTGCATCCGCAGTCCTGGTGGATTTAGCGGCGGAAATCACGAGACTAATGGCGACTCCCCTCACGCCACAGAACCAAGAAGAGATAAACGCTGAGTTACCAAAGCTCAGAGAGGCGGTGGCTAAGGCCCACCAGGATGCTGAGATGGTGTCCGCCAGGATCGAGACTCGACAAGCCCAAATTGCGGCCGAAAGGATGCGATTAAACACTGACAACTGGCGGCTCGAAAGACAGCAGCGCGCGTCCGACGCCGTCCATCAGCGCAGACACCAGGGTAGCCTGCCCCATGACCTCAACCCGACCCGTCTGTTCGACACTCCACGAACCCCCGGGATGGGAGCCGCCCCGAAAGGAGGACCGGGCCGCCCACCTAACCCGTCGGTTCAGCCGATTGAGGGTCAAATTCCTCGTTTCCGGACCCCTCAAGGCCACTTCTCCAACCCGGTGGATAACGTGCTTGCCGCAACTCGCCACCTGGAGTCCCTTCCGATTCACGGCAACACCCCAGCTGAGAGTGAAGCGAGGAACGCCATCGAGATGTTGAAAACAGCGGTGGTTCAAAACGCCCAGTTCTCGCATAGCCTCGAGAGGTTGCACTCCACCCCTCAGGCAAGTTATACCAGGAGCAGGCCGGAGGACCAGTCTGCCGTAAACAGTGGGCCGCGACACTTCCCGCAGGACAACCCGCCCGAGCGGAACCTGCCGGGCCGAGATCTCCCGAATATCCAAGACGCTCCGGCCCCCCTCGTAGGGGGCGGAGGGCGAATTGGGGTACCATGCTTATCCCCGGCCCTGCGGAGCGTAAGGATGCCCAAGGACTTTAAGGGACCAAGGAAAGTGCCTAATTATACACCAGACCTCGAACCAACGTCATGGATCGAGGGTTACGAGATTGCCATGGACATGCTCGACGTGAACGAGGCGGTTTGCCCCCGATACTTCATGATGATGCTCGAGGGGTCGGCACGCACCTGGTTGAAAAATTTGCCTCCCAATTCCATCCAGTCCTGGGCCGAGTTAAAAGAGCGTTTCATCAAAAACTTCCGGGGAACCTACAAACGTCCAATGACGATTGTCGATCTACAACACTGTGTTCAGCGCCCGGATGAGTCAGCCCACCATTGGTCGCGGCGGGTGGCAGAAATTATTCGTTCGTCAGATGGTATTACGGCGGCTCAAGCTGTGCTCATCCTCGAGCACAATTGTCATTACGAGCCCTTAGTACAGAAGTTGGGGCGACTCAAACGGAAGGTCCAAGACATGGGTGAACTAATGGACACCCTCACTAGGTATGCCAAGGCCGATGATACTAAGGATCCCGGCGAGGATGGCAAGGTTAACTCGCCCAAAAAGGGCAAGTCGTCCAAAAATCATACCCGTTTCCAGGGGCGCAACCGTCACAATCACGGGACCAATGGCAAGCGTAGACCGCAGGAGGAGCCCTCGGACTTGGTCGGCAACACCAATGCTAATGATGGCAAAAAGAAGAACCGAGGCTTCAGTGGGAAAAGGCCGCGTAACTATGAAGAGGCACTCAAGGGCCCTTGCCCGCACCACACCACGGCTGACGGCCCGGCGAGTCCTTCTTAGGAAAACTGTTTCGTGATGCGAGAATTTCGGGCGGAGGCAAGCAAGAAGAGCCAAAACGAAGATCCAAACCGTCGCCAGGACCAACTCGCCGCGTCCAACCAAAGACAGAACCCCTTCGCGGCTTTCCCGGACAGGGGGCTCAGGGAGGCCCGCAACCACGCGGCGGCCAGTACCCGGTGCACCACCAGCGGCGGTACAACCCACCGGGAGTTTTCCAGCAGCCGCCCCCACAGGGGGCTCCACAGGACCAGGATGACAATGGGGGCTTCCGCAGCAATCCCAAAAAGCTAAGTAATGGGAAGTACCACGTTTTCACCACTAATGCTTGCAGGCGTGATAAAAATGTAAGTCACCGGGCGTACAGTATAACTGAGCCGGCGATTCCCAGATATCTCCACTGGTCTGAGCAGACCATAACATGGAGCAGGGAGGATCACCCGCCAAGAATAGATAACCCGGGCGACCTGGCATTGGTCGTGGCTCCCCAAGTGGGGGGTTACACCCTATCAAAGGTATTAATGGATGGTGGCAGCAGCATCAATATCCTATACTTCGATACCTTCCAGAGGATGAATCTATTGGAGAAAGACTTGATGCCTTCGACCACGGTTTTCCACGGAATTGTCCCGGGCAAGTCGGCTTATCGCATAGGCTGGGTCAGGCTCTGAGTAGTGTTTGGAACTGCGCAGAATTACAGGTTGGAGTCTCTAATCTTTGAGGTGGTCAAGCTGAAAAGCCCATACCATGCGCTGTTCGGGCGACCGGCTTACGCCCTCTTCATGGCCCGCCCGTGCTATGTCTACCTCAAGCTCAAAATGCCTGGTCCTAAAGGACCCATCACGGTTGATGGAGATAGAAGGATCGCAAAGGAATGTGAAGAAGGGGACGCGGCTTATGCGGAAGTCGCCTGTGCGGCGGAAGAGCTCAAGCACCATCGGGCCAATGTTGACCCGGCTGACATGTCACCACTCAAGAAGCCGACTACAGATTCTGAGTCGCCCCTCAAGTTCAAGCCGACGGATGACACTAAGACAATCGATTTCGTGCCTGGCGATTCATCCAAGCAGTTCACCATTGGGACGGGTCTGGACCCCAAATAGGAAAGCGCGCTCATCGAATTCATCCGCGAGAATCGGGACATCTTCGCATGGAAACCTTCTGACATGCCTGGTGTATCGAGAGAATTCGCTGAGCACCATCTTAACGTTTACCCAAAATGCAGACCTGTCCAGCAGTACCTTCGCAGATTCAACGAGGAACGACGCAAGGCGATTGGAGAAGAAGTCGCCCGCCTTTTAGCCGCCGGGTTCATCGTGGAAGTTTTTCACCCCAAATGGCTGGCTAACCCGGTGTTGGTACTCAAGAAGAATGGCACTTCCGTATGTGCATTGACTATACAGACCTCAACAGAGCTTGTCCCAAAGATCCCTTCGCTCTTCCCCGCATCGATCAAATCATTGACTCGGTGGCGGGATGCGAACTATTGTGTTTTCTGGACGCCTATTCAGGATATCACCAGATCAAGATGGCCGTGGAAGATCAGGAGAAGACGGCCTTCATAACCCCCTTCGGGGCCTTTTGCTATGTGTACATGCCTTTCGGACTCAAAAGCGCGGGGGCGACTTATCAACGCTGTATCCAGAATTGTCTTCGTAACCAAATTGGTCGCAACGTCCATGCCTATGTCGACGATATTGTGATCAAGACCCGCCAGGGGGAGACACTATTGGAAGACCTTAAGGAGACTTTTGATAATTTACGAGTATATCAGATGAAGTTAAATCCTACCAAGTGCGTTTTTGGTGTACCTGCAGGAAAATTGCTGGGTTTCTTGGTATCGGAGCGCGGCATCGAGGCTAACCCGGACAAGATCGAAGCGGTTACCTCTCTCGGAAAGCCGGCGAATGTTAATCAAGTTCAACGGCTGGCAGGTCGCATTGCGGCTTTAAGTCGTTTTGTGAGTCGCCTAGGGGAAAAGGCGATTCCTCTTTATCAATTATTAAGGAAGTCTGATCGATTCGTGTGGACGAATGAGGCAGACCAGGCACTTGAGGCCCTGAAACGCCAATTGGTTAACCCGCCGGTCCTGGCAGCCCCGACTGAAAAGGAGCCTATGCTTCTGTATATCGCGGCGAATTCCAAGGCAGTAAGTGTGGCCGTGGTCGTTGAAAGAAAGGAAGAAGGGAAGGAATACCCAGTGCAACGCCCAGTATATTTTATCAGCGAGGTGTTAACTCTTTCCAAACAATGATACCCGCATTGGCAAAAACTGGTCTATGGGGTGTTTATGGCGAGTCGAAAACTTAATCATTACTTCCAGGAGCACCCGATCACAGTGGTTAGTTCTGCTCCCCTTGGTGACATTATCCAGAATCGGGAGGCAATAGGGCGAATCGCCAAATGGGCGATAGAGCTTGGGTCGCATCACATACAATATACTCCCCGCACAGCTATCAAATCTCAGGCACTAGTTGATTTCGTTAACGACTGGACCGAGCTACAGGCTCCGGAAGACCGGCCTGACCTTACCTACTGGACTATTTACTTTGATGGATCTAGGCAGCTAGAAGGCTCGGGGGCTGGTGTGGTGTTAGTATCCCCTCAAGGAGATAAGTTCTGTTACGTTCTCCGACTCATGTTTCCCTGCACTAATAATGCGGCGGAATATGAAGCTTTGCTTCATGGCTTGCGACTCGCAAAAGAGATGAACCTAACACGAGTCAGGTGTTTTGGCGACTCCGGTTTGGTGGCGCAACAAGTTTCGGGTACCTGGGACTCTCGGGATCCCATGATGGCAGCTTACAGACGAGCTGTGTCTGACGTGGCGGGTTATTTTCATGGCTATCAGGTGGACCATATTGACCGGCGCCTCAACGAGGCAGCTGATGCCCTCTCGCGACTCGGCTCACAGAGAAAACCAGTTCCCCCTAATGTTTTTCTGGATATCTTGCATAAACCATCCGTGGTTTTACCCTCAGAGGAGGAATTGGCGATACCAGATCCCGAGTCTCAGCTCGTGGCAGCTGTCCATGTCATTCTAGATTGGGTTCTCCCTTATCTGGCTTATCTCACTCGCGGCGAGTTACCCACCGACGAAGTTTTGGCTCGCCAGATCGTTCGGCGCAGCAAATCCATGGTCATCATTAATGGCGAGTTGTATAAACGGAACACTTCTGGGGTTTTTCAGCGATGTGTCTCCCCCGAAGAAGGATGCGTGATCCTAAATGACATTCATTCCGGAGACTGTGGACATCACGCCGGCTCACGTTCTTTGGTATCAAAGGCTTTTCGTCATGGTTTCTTTTGGCTGGCGGCTCATGCAGATGCAGAAGACATAGTTCGTCGGTGCGAAGGGTGCCAACGTTATGGGAGGCAGGCTCATGTGCCGGCTCAAGAATTGAGAATGATTCCCATTACTTGGCCTTTTGCAGTCTGGGGGCTGGACATGGTTGGTCCCTTTAAAATGTCCTCCAACAAGAAGACCCACCTATTGGTGGCGGTTGATAAATTCACCAAGTGGGTTGAGGCGGAACCTGTTGGAGCTTGCGATGCGGAGACAGCGGTCAAATTTTTGAAGAAGCTGATTTTCCGGTTTGGATATCCGCACAGTATTATTACTAATAATGGTACTAACTTGTCCCAAGGGGCGATGCAGGATTTTTGTCGTCGAGAACATATCCGACTTGATATTTCTGCGGCCGCTCACCCGCAATCTAACGGGCAAGCAGAACGGGCGAATCAGGAGGTCTTGCGAGGGATCAAGCCCCGACTCATGGTTCCCCTGGAAAGGACTCCAGGGTGTTGGGTTGAAGAGTTACCTTCGGTACTGTGGAGTATTCGGACCACCCCGAACCGGTCCACGGGATTCACCCCTTTCTTTTTGGTCTATGAGCAGAGGCTGTTCTTCCTACGGACATAAGGCATGACTCCCTTAGAGTCGCCGCATATGTGGAGCAAGATAATGAGCTGGCACGTCAAGATTCTTTGGATGCCTTGGAGGAGGCGCGTGACCTGGCTGCGGCCGTTCGGCTATCTACCAGCAAGATCTGTGGCGTTATCATAGTCGCCGGGTTAAGAGCCGGACCTTTCAGGAAGGCGACTTAGTGCTTCGTCTAATACAAGATCGAGCAGACATGCACAAGTTGTCACCCCCTTGGGAAGGGCCGTTCGTCGTCAGCAAGAAACTCCGCAATGGCTCTTACTATTTGGTGGATCTTCGGCCTAATCGACCGACCACGGAGGCTGAGTCAACTCGCCCCTGGAATATTGCCCATTTGCAGCCTTACTACACTTAAGCTCTTAAGCTTTACACTTTGTAAGTTTTTCAGTTTCGTTATGAAGTAATAAAATATTCCCCGACTTGGGGGCTTCTCTATTAAAATGCAAATTGTGTCATCCTTTTGCGGCCGTATGAGTCGACATAATCTGCATTTAGGGTGGGTGCACCAGCTTTCTGACTCGCCTCCCCCTGTCGCGACCTTATGAGCCGACGAAACCTGCATTTAGGGTGGGTGCACGAGCTTTCTGACTCGCCTCCCCCTGTCGCGACCTTATGAGCCGACAAAACCTGCATTTAGGGTGGGTGCACGAGGTTTCTGACTCGCCTCCCCCTGTCGCGACCTTATGAGCCGACGAAACCTGCATTTAGGGTGGGTGCACGAGCTTTCTGACTCGCCTCCCCTTGTCGCGACCTTATGAGCCGACGAAACCTGCATTTAGGGTGGGTGCACGAGGTTTCTGACTCGCCTCCCCCTGTCGCGACCTTATGAGCCGACGAAACCTGCATTTAGGGTGGGTGCACGAGCTTTCTGACTCGCCTCCCCCTGTCCCGACCTTATGAGCCGACGAAACCTGCATTTAGGGTGGGTGCATGAGCTTTCTGACTCGCCTCCCCATGTCGCGACCTTATCAGCCGACGAAACCTGCATTTAGGGTAGGTGCACGAGCTTTCTGACTCGCCTCCCCCTGTCGCGACCTTATGAGCCGACGAAACCTGCATTTAGGGTGGGTGCACGAGCTTTCTGACTCGCCTCCCCCTGTCGCGACCTATGAGCCGACGAAACCTGCATTTATGGTGGGTGCACGAGCTTTCTGACTCGCCTCCCCTTGTCGCGACCTTATGAGCTGACGAAACCTGCATTTAGGGTGGGTGCACGAGCTTTCTGACTCGCCTACCCCTGTCGCAACCTTATGAGCCGACGAAACCTGCATTTAGGGTGGGTGCACGAGCTTTCTGACTCGCCTCCCCTGTCGCGACCTTATGAGCTGACGAAACTTGCATTTAGGTTGGGGTCATGAGCTATTTGACTCGCCTCCCCCATGTTCCGACCTTATGAGCCGACGAAACTTGCATTTAGGGTGGGGTCACGAGCTATTTGACTCGCCTCTCCCCTGTTCCGACCTTATGAGACGGCGAAATTACTACTGCTATTTTTCGTTGTGGCATAGCCCTAAAGGTTTTAAGCCTTTTCTTTCTGATGCTTGTTGAAAATATCTATAGTTTGTTTGTTTTCACATATGCTATTCTCAAGGCTTAAGACAGGAGGGTGATAAGAATTGTTTCATCCATGGCGAATTAAGCGCTATAAAAGACTCTTATAAAAGGCGGGTCAAATATTTCAAATCGCCTTAAGAGCGATATAAAGGTTCTTGCAAGAGGTATCATCAAAAACAGTACTGACTTATGGAAAAGGGACCTATTACATGGCTCTCAGGCCAAACTCAATAAAATTTACTTTGCTGGTGCCTCGGGATCATCCTGATGTGAGCTCTGGCCGAATTCGATTTGCAAGTCGCCCAATACCCAATTGCACTTGGCCAAAGCAGCAAAGTCATCTTCATCAGTCAGAATTGATGCCAGGTCTGCTTCCAAGTCGAAAGGATTCTTGGGTCATCGAGGAGTTAGACTGGTTGTCACGAAGGTTGGCGGGCTGACCTTCTTGTTTCTGCTATCATAAGCCGCCTGGTATTTTGTTAAGTCAAGGCTTGCGGCAAGTTGAGTCGCAGCCAGCCGAGAGTCCTTGACGACTCGCTGATAGTCCTCTTCAACAAATTCGGACCCATCGTCCTTGAGCTGAGGAAAGCCTGCGGCTACTTCTTCTACGTTGATTTCTGGGGCATATGCCAAACAGCAACTCAGGGCAGTCAGAATACCTCTCCGGGCGGCTGACCGAGTTAACTCGCCAATCTGAGGGGGAAGTGTGTATAAGCAGCCAAGCACCTTCCTGATGGAAGTGATAGGTTCTTTGGCACCCATCACAGCTTTAACTGTCAAGACACTGCCTGTGTATAATTGCTCTGTCAGCGTGTAAATCGCCTTCAGCATCAACACACAGTCTTCTTGAAGGTTGGCGGCTCTTGGACCTGAATCATGATGATTAGCGACTTATCATAAGTAAAACAAAAAAAGAGAGGAGGAGATCAAAGGTTTAAGTAAAGCTTACCAAAGACGGCTTGCGTCATGTTGGAGATATGAAGCTTTAAGCCGGACAATTCCTGTTGTACAGTGGCCAGCCTAGCTTTAGCTTTCTCTGCCCTCTTCAAGGCGGCATTTTGTTCAGCCTGAGCTTCTTTCAACTCGGCCTTGAGTTTTACCAGTTCGGTCAAGGCCAATTGACATTTTTCCTCCGACATAGCCCGGGCGTCTTGTTGTCCAGCTAAGTTTTTCCTTAAATCGCCCAGCGCCGATTCGGTCTGATCAAGGTGTTCCTATTGAAAGTTTAAAATAAGGGCAAGTCTCAGAATTACTGCAAAGCAATATCCCTGACACTTGGGGGCTAATGTATAATTTTTTCAGGTGAAATTATACAAAAATCAAGACCCGGCTCATCTTTTTACTAATGACCCGGCCCTTGGGGGTTAATGGGAATAATATAAGTATAACAAAATTTACCTCATGTTTGTTGTTTAACATCTTCAGCAGGTTTTTCTCCATCTCATAGCTCGCCTCCAGGCGACTTGCGAAGCCAGAGCAGAGTTCCTTAAACTCCAAATTTGCATAGTCGGAAAGTTTCGCCTTGGAGAGCCCAGACTCGGGAATGGCTTGAGAGGAGGATGCTACATGTTTGGACAAAACTGTCACCGCCGGCTTAGAAAAGCCAGAGCCAGTAATAACTACAGCATCTTGGTCTTCTGTTGTCATCAATGGGTTCGGCAACTTAGAGGCATCCATTATTTCCTTCGGCGACTCAGGAAGATCCACTTGAATCGCAGGCTCAGTCTGATTCGGATTGTCTTGAGTCGGAGTTGATTCTTTCGTGGGTTCTGAAGTTGCATCAGGAGTTGGTCCACTGGTTTTTCTCTTCTTGGCTTGTGCCCTGACAAAAGGGAATAAGCACGTTGAGGAATTGAAAAGATCATTATTCTCAAAAGGCGAGGCAAGGTTATCAAAAGACTTACCCCGGAACTCGAATCATTGGTGGAAGTGTTGACATCACTGAGTCGCCGAAAGTGGGAGGAGAGTTCTACAAGAACTATACGTCAATAATACAGGCGGGTTACAAATGTGATCCAAAGAAGCATGAATAATGGTTACTCATAAAAGCACCTCGCTTGGCTTTCTTTTGTTCGTTGCTGGTAAGCCAGATACCAGATCGCCAGAGTGACTTCGTGTTTTCCGGTTTGAGCCGTGATGTGCTTTCTTCAGTAGGAAGTTTGGGTCCAAATAAGCATTTGGATGTGAGAAGGGAACTTTCCCACAAATTCGCCTGGCCGGCTTAGGTGGAGAAGGAGATGAATCGGAGGAAACAGAAATTACCTCAACAGAGTCCTCTTGGCTTTCGTTATCTTCATTCTATTTCAAGGGAAGGGAGAGATATAAATACAAAGGCTAATAGTAATAGGTGGCGAGTGAAAAGAGAACGAATTTTTACCTCCGAAAGTGCATCGCCAACTTGCGATTTGTCAACTTCGGATGGTTCGGTTGCAGTAGATTTGCCCTTACCCTTGGTTTTCTTTGAGGGCGGCTTGACATTTTTCACGGCTTGCTTTTTGGGCCACCTGGCCCAGAACTTATCGCCTTTCTGAAATGGCATATATTACAAAACCACGATACAAATGAAGCATAAAGAATAAAGACCAAAGGCGGGTTAGGTTTGTTTACCTTGGGCGCCGGGTTAATTTTGCAGAAAGGCTTAAGGCCGATTTGGCCGCATTTTCCCGCAGGCTCGCCAGTCAGCTTTTTGATAATGGTCACAATATCCTTTTCCGTTAAAGCTGTGCGGAAATAGCATTGAGGATGATCCAGGGTGCCATCAAAATCACACATCAGACCATCCCTGCGGTTCAGAGGGAGGATACGCCATTCAACCCAACAGCCGATTAGGTCGACCCCGGTAAGACCGTTGTTCGTCAAAGATCTTAATTCAGATAGTATTGGGATGAATTCCGATTCTTCCTCCTCGGTAATCTTGTCTGGAAGCTTGAAGTTGGTCGGAAGGCGAGTTGGCCTATAACCCAGAAGCTTGTTCTCACCAGCAGGAGACGTCTCTTGACAGTAAAACCAAGACTCGCCCCAGCCTTTGGGATGGCTAGGCATGGTGAGTGAGGGAAATGGGCTATCCCTGCGGCGCTGGACATTGACACCACCAAGTTCCAAGCTGGGGCCGTTATGGAATTCTGTTTAGCGATTCAGATGGAAGAAGTGCCAGAATAAGGGGACAGAAGGCTCGATCCGCAGGTAAGCCTCACGGAGAACTTGGAATTGGCACAAATTACTTATGGAATTGGGTCCCAGATCCTGGAGACGGACGTTCATGAAAGTTAAGGCGTCCCTAAGAAACTTTGATCCGGGCGGCTTAAAACCTCGCTCCAGGTGTTCAACAAAGACAATTATCTCCCCTTCTTTGGGGTTAGGGAGATCTTCTCCGAACCCGGTGCGCCAGCCAATAACGTCCTGAGGATCCAAACTGCCCGTTTTCACATAATCGGCTAAAATGGAGTCGTCGACCTTGGTAGGAAGCCAGTCACTCTTGAAGACGGCACCCATGCTACAAATAAGTAAAGTATAATATTACATGCCTTGGACACCTACTGTATGGGATGAAATCGGTTCATTCAAACCCGCCAAGTACTTTGATTAAGGAAGGGTTTTGACCCGCTAGATCTAAGGGCCGAGTTGGGTCACCATGGCGACTTATGAAAGTGAGGCTATTCCCAAGGGTTACGTTCTGAACATGGTAAAGGAGTTTCACTTGAAGTACCAGGAGATGAAGACTATAAACAACTTTTTGCAAACCGTAAAACAAGGAATGGATCTACCGGACAGATGCGAAAACCAAGAGAAAATGACTGGTCGCGACAGTTTATTATCAGATGATGCCCATCGTTTGGTGAAAACATTATTTTCAAAGATTCACGGGTACAGCGGATCGGTAAAAGTATTCGGAACATTAGCTATCCTATCGACACTCGTGCTAATCGATTCAGAGCAGATAACGTCTGTGCACAAGGAGCTTCAAGAACACGGCAATGGCGGAAGTTCAAGCGGAAAGTAAAACTATTCCTAAAGATAAGTGGAAGCCTAACCTGATATTATCGGGTGAGAAGAGCCGACGGTGATGGGGTTTGCCGGAAAAGCACGGGCGTCCCGTCGAGCGAAGAGGTTTCCGGCGGCGGCGAAGTTCGTGGTGAATGGCGAGGTGTCCGACGGCGATGCAGTCGACGATGACGATGGCGGATGTGTAGGTTGCAGCACGAGAATGGATGACGGCGAAAGCCCACAGGCGGTGCCGAAGCTCCTCGCGGGAAGGCCGAAAACACGGTCGGCGGTGGATCCCTCGGGGCGATGCGTTTTTCTCGCTGCTCCGGTGGGGAGGAAGGTGACAGGACTGGTAGGTGGGAAACGCCAGTTCTGTCCCCCCCGGCCTATTTATCAAGGCAAGTGCTAGAATCGAGGCGCCATGAGCAGGAACCGCCGGGGGATAAAAGATTCGCTATAAATGTGCGCCGAAAATTTCAGGATAACAATGCACTAAAGATCCGTTGGAGTTGTGGCGGTCTTCCCGAAAAAAGAGGAATAAGAAAGGGCCAGTTAGTAATGATTTGGCGACTTAAGGGATTGTCAGTACCCAAAGGCGATGGCGGGTGTGCAGTTTTTTTTGACAGATGAAGAAAAATAGGGGATGAATCGCCTTCAATGGAGCAGAGGTATTGGCGTGAAGAAGAAAGGTTCAAGTCAATTTTGGGGCCTAATGTTGGGGATGTAACCTATGGATGACCCGCCTAGTTGGGCCGGATTATCCATTGGGCGACTCATCTAAGTGTTTAGTTGGGCCTCATTTTGGTCGAATCAAGGTCGCATGGCGAGTATGGCTCTTGGCGGGTCTCCCAGCTTTGGAAGATGGCGATTTAGAGATCGCAATGGTCACGAGTTGTAAGAAGGAAGGAATCCTTGCAAAACCCTAGGGAGTCGACCTGTATATAAAGGCGAGGTCCTGGGGGACAGAGGACGGGTTAGAAATCATCGAGTGCTAGGTTTAGGCGAGTTACGCCTTCCTTGTAATCGAATCCATATCAATACACACCAAAGCAGGACGTAGGCTATTACCTCCTCAGAGGGCCGAACCTGGGTAAATCGCCGTGTGTCTCCCGCTTAACCCCTTTGAGTCGCCACCAAGGTGCGATGGCTCGAGTACTAAGTCCTTTCACGAGGACATCTGCCGTGAAAAAACCACGACACCGGCGACGAGCTCGGCGGCGACCAAAGCTCGGCCATCGTCGAGGTCATCGGAAACAGGGTCAAATCGCGTGGGGCTGGGCTCCTAAAGCATCTACGCGACGGCCTGAAGCTGCTGGTGGCCTCAGATGGACCAACCCTTCACCGGAGGGCTACCGGCGACGAGCTACAGCGGCGGTCCTCATCGGGCTCCGGTGGAACTAGGCCTAGAGGAAGAGATCGAGGGGGAAAACTTGGGGGAAAGCTGCGTAAGCTCACGGGGAGTGCAGGGGTGGCGCTAGCTTGCTCGGGGAGGCGCTGAAGGCGGCGAATCGATCGGAGCTCGCCGGCGGCCGAAGCTTGAAGACGACGGTGCCGTGGGCGTTGCAGGGCTCGGGGGACCTTCGACTTCTGCAGGATGGACCAGCTCGTCGAGGCGGAGTGAATGGGGCACTCGGGGAAAAGAACTAGTGGCCAGAGGCCTGGGCAGCTCGAGCTCGAGCTCCTGTCAATGGCGGCAGAAGGAGAGGAAGGAACCGAGAGGAGAGGGGGGAAATGGAGCGCAGGAATGGACAGGCCAGAGCTCGAGGAGGTTATCCCCGCGCGTGCCAGCGTGAAGCGGCGGCCAGGCAGGCAGGGAGCTGCGTGGAGGCGCCGGGCGTCGCGGCGGCCACCTCCTGCTCCTACTGGCGAGGAGGAAGACGACACAGGGATTGGGCCTGGGCCAGGTGAGCGTCAGGTAGTCCTTCTTCATTTCTTTCTTGTTTTGTTTTCTGTTTTACTAACTGTTTTGGTTTGCTATTTATTTCAGCTCCAAAATAGTTTACCAAAAATATTTTGAACACACCAAAATATTTGTTGCAATATATCCAACAATTCCTGAAGTTTTCAGCATTTTTGAAAACTTAAAGTTTTTGAATTCAAATTTAAACTTGAATCCAGTAGCTTTTTGCATTTAGATAAAATGCCAAATGTGTTATGAAAATAGTTTTCTTCACTGCTTATTTGCTTCCATGAATTATCAGAAAAGTTGAACTTTTCTTGAGGCCATTTTGGGTTCATTGATTTGAACAAGTTTATAATTTCTTTGAATTTGTGAAGTGGCTAGGGTTATTTTGAGTTTGGCTTCACCACTTGCTTTGATCTTGGTGAAATTTTCTTGGATGCAATGCAAAGAAGATAAGAGCACAATGCTATACTTGATTAGGGTTTCAGGGATGTGACATAGATACAGAAAGTATCGGTCTACTTGTCTCGGACGTGATGCCTATATGTATGATCATTGCCTTAGATATCATCATGACTTTGCGTGGTTCTATCAATTGCTCGACAATAATTTGTTCACCCACCGTATTATTTGCTATTTTGAGAGAAGCCTCTAGTGAACACTATGGCCCCTGGGTCTACTTCACACCATATTTTCAGCCTTACAATTTTACTTCGTTGCACTTTCCGCCTTCAGATCTCACTTTGCAATCAATCTT
Source organism: Hordeum vulgare subsp. vulgare (assembly GCF_904849725.1). Lineage (NCBI taxonomy): Eukaryota > Viridiplantae > Streptophyta > Magnoliopsida > Poales > Poaceae > Hordeum > Hordeum vulgare. The sequence goes on along the minus strand of NC_058520.1, from coordinate 49,612,752 downwards.
GAAGGGATTGAGAACCCATTGATAGCGTTGGGTGCAAGCTCTTTTGTGTTTGCGCAGATACTCTGGACTTGGCGTGATTCTCCTACTGGATTGATACCTTTGTTCTCAAACTGAGGGAAATACTTACTGCTCCTGTGCTGCACCACCCTTTCCTCTTCAAGGGAAAAACCGACGCAAGCTCAAGAGGCAACAGAAGGATTTCTGTCGCCGTAGCAGAAGGATTTCTGGCGCCGTTGCGGGGGTGGATCAAGTCAAGAACTCATCCAAGTCTCGCAAACTCATCTCTTGCATTTACTTTTTTTTGCCTCTCGTTTTTCTCTCACCCACTTCTGAAAAACAAAAATTTACAAAAATATTTGCCGTTTTCGTTTGCCTTTACTTTGCTTGTGTGCCATGTGCCTTCAATATGCTTGCATCTTCGCTTGCTGAAAATCTAGTGATATGGATCCTCATCCACTTGCTAATCTCTTTAAGAGATCCAATTGCTAGTGAGTTGAGTGCACTTGACTATCTTTATGGAGTTTTTCTTGAGATGCATGAATCTGAAAATCGTGATGAAAAAATTTATGAAGTGATTCACGAGGGCTCCTTGAATGAAAAGCACGATTGCAATGGTTTCACTATAAATCCTATTAGTGTTAATCATGCTAAAAATATGCAAAACCCTAAGCTTGGGGATGCTAGTTTTTCTATGTCCACTACTTGTTGCAATAATCATGATTGGGGTGATGATCTTTCTTATGATCTCGAAAATTTGTTTAACCCTCATGATGATTATGATGTTTGCAACAATATTGATAGTGGGTTTGGGGAAGTCATGACTTTAGTTGATGATAATCCCACTATTTTTGAAGAGCGTCAACTTTGCATGCATGTGGATCATGAAAAGAATATCCTTTGTGATGGCTATATTGTCGAATTTGATTACGATCCCACATTTAATTGCTATGAGAGAGGAAAATAATGTGGTAGAAACTTTCATGTTACCAAATCACCTCTCGTTATGTTGAGATTGATATTGTCTCTTTCTTCTTCCTTGCATATGGTAACTATTGGTTGTCTTGACAATCTGTTTTCCTATATAATGCCTATGCATAGGAAGTATGTTAGACCTAGATGTGATTTTCACATGCTTTATGATGCTCTCGTTGTGCTTCAATTCTTGTCTTTTGTGAGCATCATTGAATTATCAATGCCTAGCTAAGGGCGTTAAACAATAGCGCTTGTTGGGAGGCAACCCAATGAATTTATATTTTTATTTCTGTTTTGTTGCATCCACACCATCAAAATTCTGTTATGATTGTGTTTTTTGTGTTTATTTTTGTGTTTGAGCCAAGCAAAAACCTTTATGACTAGTTTTGGTGATGGTTGTTTGATCCTGCTGGAAAAAGACACAAACTTTTTGCTCACAAAATTATTTTTCATTTTAATTCAGAAAGAGATTTTGAGTTGATTCTTTTTGCTGCTGGTTGATATGCCTTTTTACCAGGCAGTAGTAATTGTTCAGAATTTTTGAGGTACCACAAGTATACGAAGTATACAGATTGCTACAGACTGGTCTGTATTTGAAAGATTATATTTTTGTTGAGTTGGTTGCTTGTTTTCATGAAACTATGGATAGTATCGGAGGGTACTAGCCATGGAAAAGTGAGAATACAGTAATCTAACACCAATATAAATAGAAATCAAGATTGCTACAATACCTAAAGAGGTGGTAGTTTGTTTTCTTGTGCTAATGATATCACGAGTTTCTATTTAAGTTTTGTGTTCTGAAGTTTTCAAGTTTTAGGTGATGTTCTCATGGACAAATGGGTAAAGAGTGGAAAGAGCTCAAGCTTGGGGATTCCTAAGGCATCCCAAGCCAAATTCAAGGACACCAAAAAGCCTAAGCTTGGGGATGCCCCGGGAAGGCGTCCCCTCTTTCGTCTTCAATCCATCGGTAACATTACTTGGAGCTATATTTTTATCCACCACATGATATGTGTTTTTCTTGGAGCGTCTTGTATCGTAGGAGCCTCTTCTTTTTGTTGTGTCACAATCATCCTTGCTGCACACCCTTTGAGAGAGGCATGCACTCATCGTGAATTTGCTAGAATGCTCATCGTGCTTCACTTATATCTTTTGAGCTAGATAATTTTGCTCTATGTGCTTCACTTAGATCTTCTAGAGCACGGCGGTGCGTGACTTGGTAGTTGGTTTGTGCTATGAAAATAGTCCCAAAGTTGATAAGTACCCAAAGAGGATACAAAAACTTCCATCTTCATGAGAATTGAGTAGAAAGAGAAGTTTGATTCCTCTCAATTAGTTTTGAGACGTGGATTTGGTAATATTAAGAGTTTTGTTAGTAGGGTGTTGTGAATCTAGAAATACTTGTGTTGAAGTTAGTGATTCCCGTAACATGCACGTATGGTGAACCACTATGTTAGGAAGTCGGAGCATAATTGATCTATTGATTGTCATCCTTTGTGTTGCGGTCGGGATCGTGCGATGGTTAACACCTACCAACCCTTCCCCTAGGAGTATGCGTTTAGCACTTTGTTTCGACTACTAATAAAAACTTTTGCAACAAGTATGTGAGTTCTTCATGACTAATGTGAGTCCATGGTATGGATGCACTTTCACCTTCCACCATTTCTAGCCTCTCTAGTACCGCGCAATGTTCGCCGGTGCACAAACCCACCATATGCCTTCCTCAAAATAGCCACCATACCTACATACTATGGCATTTTCATAGCCATTCCGAGATATATTGCCATGCAAGTCCCACCGTTCCATCTCATGACTTGTGCCGTCACTCTCATATTGCCATTACATGATCATAAGATAGCTAGCGAGGTGTTTCAACGTCATACGCCGAGCTAGATCGTTGCACATCCCGGTACACTGCGGGAGGCATTTCCTATAGAGTCATCATCGTTCTAAGCTTTGAGTTGTGAGTAAATAAAAGTGTGATGATCATCATTATTATAGCATTGTCCCATGTGAGGAAATAAAAAAAGAGCCCAAAGAGCCCAAATAAAAAAAAGGGAGAAGAGAAAAAAAGAGAGGCCAAAGAGCCCAAATAAAAAAAACAGAGAAAAAGAGAGAAGGGGCAATGCTACTATCTTTTTCCACACTTGTGCTTCATAATAGCACCACGTTCTTCATGATTGAGATCCTCTTGTTTTGTCACCACCATATGCTAATGTGAATTTTCATTATATAACTTGGCTTGTATATTCCAGGGATGGGCTTCCTCAAATTGCCCTAGGTCTTCGTGAGCAAGCAAGTTGGATGCACACCCACTAGTTCTCCTTTTGAGTTTTCACATACTTATAGCTCTAGTGTATCCTTTGTATAGAAATCCCTACTCATTCACATTGATATCTATTAATGGGCATCTCCATAGCCCTTTAATACGCAGAGTCAATGTGACCATCTCGTCCTTTTTGTCTCACAACCGCCACCACACTCTATTGCACCTAAGTGCTATATCCATGGCTCACACTCATGTATGGCGTGATAGTTGAAAAAGGTTTGAGAAAGTAAGAGTGCAAAAATAATTACTTGGCCAATACCGGGGTTGTGCATGATTTTAATTAGTTGTGTGAGGATGATGGAGAATAGCCAGACTATATGATTTTGTAGGGATAACTTTCTTTGGCCTTGTTATTTCGAAAGTTCATGATTACCTTGCTAGTTTGCTTGAAGTATTATTGTTTTCATGTCAATAGCAAACTATTGTTTTGAATCTTACGGATCTGAACATTCATGTCACATGAAAGAAGTTACAAGGGACAACTATGCTAGGTAGCATTCCACATCAAAAATTCAGTCTTTATCACTTCCCTACTCGAGGACGAGCAGGAGTTAAACTTGGGGATGCTTGATACGTCTCCAACGTATCTATAATTTTTGATAGTTCCATGCTATTATCTTGTCAAACTTTGGATGTTTTGTATGTATTTTATATCTTTTTTGGGTCTAACTTATTAACTCAGTGCCAAGTGCCAATTCCTGTTTTTTCTGTGTTTTTTACCCTTTTCAGAGGAGGATTTTAACAGTCTCCAAACGGAATAAAACTTCCGAAAAGATTTTTTCCGGACCAGAAGATACGCACCAGAGTTGAGAACCAAGGCAAGGGCCAGCAGGTGACCCCACAAGCCCCCTAGGCACGGCCAGGGGGCACCGCACCTAGCAGGCTTGTGGGCCCCCTGTGGATCGTCTGCCCTACCTCTTCCGCCTATAAATTCAGAAAAATTCCAAAACTGCCGAGGAGATCCACGAAAATACTTTTCCGCCGCCGCAAGCTTCTGTCTCCACAAGATCCCATCTGGGGCATGTTCTGGTGCCCTGCCGGAGGGGGATTCGGATACGGAGGGCTTCTTCATCAACACCATGACCTCTCCGATGATGCGTGAGTAGTTCACCATAGACCATCGGGTCCATAGCTAGTAGCTAGATGGCTTCTTCTCTCTCTTGGATCTTCAATACAAAGTTCTCCATGATCTTCATGAAGATCTATCCGATGTAATCTTCTTTTGTGGTGTGTTTGTCGAGATTCGATGAATTGTGGATTTATGATCAGATTATCTATGAATCTTATTTGAGTTTCTTCTGATCTCTTATATGCATGAATTCATATCCTTGTAATTCTCTTCTAGTTGTGGGTTTTGTTTGGACAACTTGATCTATGATTGTTGCAATGGGAGAAGTGCTTGGTTTTGGGTTCATACCGTGCGGTGACCTCACCGAGTGACAGAAGGGGTAGCAAGGCACGCATCGTGTTGTTGCCATCAAGGGTGAAAAGATGGGGTTTTCATCGTTGGTTTGAGTTTATCCCTCTACATCATGTCATCTTGCTTAAAGCGTTACTTTGTTCGTCATGAACTCAATACAATAGATGCATGCTGGATAGCGGTCGATGTGTGGAGTAATCGTAGTAGATGCAGAAAGTATCGGTCTACTTGTCTCGGAAGTGATGCCTATATGTATGATCATTGCCTTAGCTATCGTCATGACTTTGCACGATTCTATCAATTGCCCGATAGTAATTTGTTCACCCGCCGTATTATTTGCTATTTTGAGAGAAGCCTCTAGTGAACACTATGGCCCTCGGGTCTACTTCACACCATATTTTCGGGCTTACAATTTTACTTCGTTGCACTTTCCGCCTTCAGATATCACTTTGCAATCAATCTTGAAGGGATTAACAACCCATTTATAGCATTGGCTGCAAGCTCTTTTGTGTTTGCGCAGGTACTCTAGACTTGGCGCGATTCTCCTACTGGATTGATATCTTGGTTCTAAAACTGAGGGAAAAACTTACTGCTCCTGTGCTGCACCACCCTTTCAACTTCAAGGGAAAAACCAACGCAAGCTCAAGAGGCAACAGAAGGATTTCTTTCGCCGTAGCATCCATCTACACCTACACGATCCTAACGACGTCGGAACGGAGCGGCGAGTGCCGAAACAGAACTGTGACGGTGCAAGGAAGAAGACGGTGGGAGCAGCCCGAAAAAGGGCTCACCGACGTTGACGGGAAGGCCCGGTGAAGCCGGAGTTCTCGGGGAGTCGGCGCGGTTCGAGCGAGGAGGAGCCCCCGGTGGTGGTGGTGGTCGGCGAGGAAGCTCCGGTGACACGGGGGGGGCAGCCGTATCCGGCCCGGAGGAGGTGAGGCGGCCGTCGGAGGGGCTCGGCCGTGATGTGGGAGCACAGGTGGGGGATGCACGGAAGCGGGGGTGACGGGGTGAGGGGCGCCGTCGGGGAGATGCTGCGCTGGAGGTGGGAGGCAGGGGCAGCACGGCGGATTGAGGCAGGGGCCTCGCGGGTGATGTCGCCAGCGGGAGGAGCGGTAGATCTCGGCCAGGGAGGGGAGGCCGAGAGTGGAAGGGGCGAGGGGAGAGTGGATCTGGGAGGGAGGGAGATGGCGAGGTGGAGGGAAAGTAGTGAGGCAAGGGCGGTGGGGCTCTCGCCAGGGGGGGCGAGGCGAGAGGTGTGGGGGGGGTGAGCGGTTCCTGGCGAGGGAAGGCGGGTGCCTCGTCGCCAGGGGGGTTGGGGATAGATCGATGGGGAGGTGGCGGTGGTAGGGAATTGGGGAGGGAGTGCGTGGCTGCTAGGGTTGGATGCCCTAGTGGGGGGCATTATACCCCACCACTAGATGGCCGAGTGGGAGATGGCGAGCTCGGCCACTTGGCCCAGTTGGTCAGGGTTTTATTCCTTTTTTTATTTTTTAATCTTTTTTATATTCTTTTTCATTTTTTAAATACTTTCATTTTTATTTTTTTATTTCAGTTTTAAATATATAGGGTTTTAATCAATTTTAAAATGCGCGATTTATTTTTATAAATCATTAGACGATTTTTCATCCAACCGTATTGCATTCGAAAGTTTCCCCGTTTGATTTTATTTGCAAATTTCGAATTCGAATTGTTTTGAACCACCGCGAGATCAACGATAGCAAATCTCGGTGACGTGGCATCATTACCATGTGATCACTGTAGCTTAATTAAAATCATCAATGTAGCAAAAGTTGAGGATGTGACAACTCTCCCCTACTAACAAGAATTCTCGTCCAAAGAATTAAGAGGTAGAAGGAAAGAGCTCGGGGCATTCATCACGAAGATGATCCTCGCGCTGCCAAGTGGCTTCATCTTCAGAATGATTTGACCACTGCACTTTAAGGAACTTGGTGACTTTGCGACCAGCCTTACGTTCAGCTTCATCGAGAATACAGACCGGATGCTCTTTATAAGAGAGGTCTTGTTGCATCTCAAGCATATGATGATCCACTGCTCGAATAGGATCCTTGAAGCAGCGGCAGAGCTGAGAAACATGGAATACATCGTGAACCTGAGAAAGGTTCGATGGCAGTTCCAATTGATAAGCCACTCTTCCACGCCTTTCGAGAATAGTGAAAGGACCAGTATAGCGAGGAGATAACTTGCCCTTGATCCCAAAACAATGTGCACCTCTCATTGGTGTGACACAAAGATAAGCCTTTTCACCAGGTTGATAGACCGTATATTGATGACGACGATCATACTGACTCTTCTGACGAGACCGAGCAGCCTACAGATTGTCATGAATAATGCGGACTTGATCCTCAGCATGTTGGATAACATCTGAATCAAAGAGTGATCGTTCCGTAGGACGGTGGCTCGGGAATTTCATACGAAGCCAAGTGCAAAGGATACTTTGGAGTCAAAGATGTACAGGAGAGTCAGGTTTCAATCCTGTGGAACTTTGGGTTACGGGTCCACCATGTGGGCCGAGAGTAGATAGAGGGGTGACATACTATACGGTCTTCGTAGCAAGACATGTCAGGGGTAAACGGTCAGTTATGTTGGCAACCAGGTCGGTACCAAGGGCGGGGGACAAATAGAATCATTTTCCTGCTCGCTGAAACGAGGCGGACCAATAGGCAAAGTTCTTGTCCACCGGCGGCTACCGGAATGTTATCCACAATAGTAACAGGGTCTTATTGACAGAGTTGTATACCGATATTTTTACCTAAGTAGGGAATTAACACTGCTTAGAAAAGTAATGTCACAAGAAAAAGTCAAACAAACCAATGGGAAGGAAAATGTGCTACCACACAAGTATTAAAGTATACCATTCCCGAGAGAAAAACAGGGTATGGTATACATGATAGGTCATCAAGTATATAACATTTTAGATAAAGAGGCAAGGAGAATCATGATGTTTACCCATACCATATGGTTTGGATAATTGATCAGGAACAATTTAGCATTGCGCTTCAAATGTTCCTATTGACAATTCGAGTACTACATTCTTGCTTCGAGGTAGCATCGACACGTTCATCAGATAAAGGTTGGACTTTGGGTACACAAAGGATTCATCAAAAACAACTTATAAAATAAGCCATTTAGTTTCTGCATGGTAGAATGGCTAACCTTACCTATGGAAGAATTTATAACAATAGGTCCTTCGGCCCGGTGTGCTAGACCAGACATCACCGTACCGGGTTACATAAGACCAAAGTTATAATTATTGGAAAATTTTCCAACCATCATATCTTCCTGAGATTCATATCCGATAGGTGTAGGGACACCTCAGACTCAAGATGTCTGAGAAGAAAAGATGATGATGCAGGATTCTCAGGATATGAACTACGGAAGCGAGTATTGGATCATGAGTTGGATTGTAAGACACATGAACACAATGTCAAGACATTCGTGCCCACATGGAATTCTTACAATGAAATGCAACTTAGTTATGATTTGAGAAGAATCATTGAGAATATCAAGGCCCTTGTGTAAGCCTCGATTAGCCCTTATGATGGAACTTCTTTTCCTTGATCAAATCAGCCATGGGTTTGGCGTGCTAAGAGAAGTTATATGAAGTGAAGATAACAAATCTTCAAACCATATAACACTTCGCACATGCGTGAATGATTTGGTATTTCACGAGAGGAAGTGAAACAAAACTTTCACATATTCACGGCGGTAAGAGTGCACATGAACTTTGGGAAAAACATTTCTTTTATCAACATATCCTTCATGAGCTAGGCACAAGGATAATGCTTTCAAGAGCTTCATCGCGGAACATGGAGAAGTTGAGGGTGTGGCTGATGGGCTCAACAACAATCCGTCAAGATTTTGACAGGGATGAATTTCCAAAATTATAATATCAAGGAGATAGCATTCATCAAAACAAATGGTATAATGTCGTATGCTCGAGGGAACAACAACATTAAAACATTGGTCTAAGGGTGCACTCGGAAATACGGACGGAGTAGCACAACCAATGTCAAAAATGTTGAGTCAACACCCAACTCACTAAGAATGATAAAATCAGTTGTTGACCTCAAGGTAATACGGTTGCCAGAAGTATTGGAATCACACATGAGAGTTCACTTGTTGGTATTCCGATTTGAAACAACACGGGACCAAGAAATGAATGGTGATGGCGAGAAGTATTACTATATCAAGAATTCTTAAGACGTGTGCAATCCACACGAGATTCTTGACATAAAATATAGTAATACTCCAAGGTAGAAGATAACATAAGCTGAATTAGCAAGGAACTCAAAGGACAACACAAAACATGAACATGTTTGTGTTAGAGGGGAGGAAACGGATGGTATTTATCATCATGCATCCGATTGGTGCCCTGCAAGAGCTCGGGATGCTGATGATGATCACGACACATTTGTCGAGAAGCTTCACGAAGATATAATCATTCAGCAACGACATCAAGCAAGGGAATGATGAAGCAAGAGGTTGTCAGAATCATAGATAAGACTGCTAGCTCCGAATTGAAACTACTTTTCGAAACAACCAACATGATATTGAAAACCCGATGTAAGCTTATCGCTTAGTCGGAAATGTGCTTCAGGGACGGAGGACATAGATAGCATGGTCAAGCTTTCGCATGACGATGATGTTGTAGCTTAACAGCTTGGAAAGACATGATCGAGTATAGACTTATAAGCAAGGAATATTACTAAGAGTTGTTGAATCGTAGTGCGTACTCGATTTAGTTATCAATGTACTTGCATGTCCAACAACTCAAACACGAGGAAACTGGAATTAATGAAAATATTCTCGGCATACGAGGGACAACACTCAAAGGCAGATCAACATTAAGGCTTGGACCGAGGTATTGATCTGAAGAAGACAAGTACTTTAACTCGTCTGAGAATGAAATCAAGGTAGGACAAGATGGTCGGAACCACGATTGCAAAGGACAAGATCATAAATACAGATTAAACCACAGAATGAATGATTATTGATACGAGAAGTTTCTATGATAGGATCAACCCCGTTTCCATGGGCATGAACACAAAGTTCAAGGTCGACTCCCACTTCATCAATGCATCACCTCCCATATACCCCTCGCCTTTGATCAGGTTGTAGCTTTGAAAGGATATTCGGCAAAGCACCAGACGAGTAAGACTCATGAAAACTCTTCGGGTCATATTGATTTAGGAAGTCATAGGTCCAACTCGTCGGGGCATCTTAGGAACATATACCGCAAACTTCAAGAGTAATTACTACATGCTTGAAGATCATGGTTGACAAGGGCATAGGATACAACTTATGAGGAGGAGAACAAACAGTTTACCAATGGCATTATGTGTCAGGGGAAGTAATCACAAGAATTTTTGAAAGCAAAGGATACCGTCGGATAATAACCCAGAATGAGTCTCGCAGCCCACAAAGGATCTGATGTGAGTACCAGTACTCAATCAGGGGGAGATAGGATGCAATGCATCGGGTTATAGCACATCTGAAAAATATCGGTACTTATTACTAAAGGAACTAGGATTTCCAGGTTCGTGTTGTTGGGGAACGTCGCATGGGAAACAAAAATTTTCCTACGCGCACGAAGACCTATCATGGTGATGTCCATCTACGAGAGGGGATGAGTGATCTACGTACCCTTGTAGATCGTACAGCAGAAGCGTTAGTGAACGCGGTTGATGTAGTGGAACGTCCTCACGTCCCTCGATCCGCCCCGCGAACAATCCCGCGATCAGTCCCACGATCTAGTACCGAACGGACGGCACCTCCGCGTTCAGCACACGTACAACTCGACGATGATCTCGGCCTTCTTGATCCAGCAAGAGAGACGGAGAGGTAGAAGAGTTCTCCGGCAGCATGACGGCGCTCCGGAGGTTGGTGATGATCTTGTCTCAGCAGGGCTCCGCCCGAGCTCCGCAGAAACGCGATCTAGAGGAAAAACTATGGAGGTATGTGGTCGGGCAGCCGTGAGAAAATCGTCTCAAATCAGCCCTAAAACCTCCGTATATATAGGTGGGAGGGAGGGGAGGAGGCAGCCTCAAAACCTAAAGGTTTGGCCGAAATTGGAGGTGGAGGAGTCCTACTCCAATCCTACTTGGAGTAGGATTCCACCTTCCCACTTGGAAACTCTTTCCACCTTGTGTTTTTTCCTTCTCAAACCTTATGGGCCTTAGTGGGAACTTATTCCAGCCCACTAGGGGCTGGTTTATCTCTTCCCATAGCCCATGAGACCCCTTGGGGCGTGACACCCCTCCCGATGGTCCCCGGCACCCCTCCCGGCACTCCCGGTACACTACCGATGAGCCCGAAACTTTTCCGGTAATGCACGAAAACCTTCCGGTAACCAAATGAGGTCATCCTATATATCAATCTTCGTTTCCGGACCATTCCGGAAACCCTCGTGACGTCCATGATCTCATCCGGGAATCCGAACAACATTCGGTAACCAACCATATAACTCAAATACGCATAAAACAACGTCGAACCTTAAGTGTGCAGACCCTGCGGGTTCGAGAACTATGTAGACATGACCCGAGAGACTCCTCGGTCAATATCCAATAGCGGGACCTGGATGCCCATATTGGATCCTACATATTCTACGAAGATCTTATCGTTTGAACCTCAGTGCCAAGGATTCATATAATCCCGTATGTCATTCCCTTTGTCCTTCGGTATGTTACTTGCCCGAGATTCGATCGTCAGTATCCGTATACCTATTTCAATCTCGTTTACTGGCAAGTCTCTTTACTCGTTCCGTAATACAAGATCCCGCAACTTACACTAAGTTACATTGCTTGCAAGGCTTGTGTGTGATGTTGTATTACCGAGTGGGCCCCGAGATACCTCTCCGTTCACACGGAGTGACAAATCCCAGTCTTGATCCATACTAACTCAACTAACACCTTCGGAGATACCTGTAGAGCATCTTTATAGTCACCCAGTTACGTTGCGACGTTTGATACACACAAAGCATTCCTCCGGTGTCAGTGAGTTATATGATCTCATGGTCATAGGAATAAATACTTGACACGCAGAAAACAGTAGCAAGAAAATGACACGATCAACATGCTACGTCTATTAGTTTGGGTCTAGTCCATCACATGATTCTCCTAATGATGTGATCCCGTTATCAAGTGACAACACTTGCCTATGGCCAGGAAACCTTGACCATCTTTGATTAACGAGCTAGTCAACTAGAGGCTTACTAGGGACAGTGTTTTGTCTATGTATCCACACAAGTATTGTGTTTCCAATCAATACAATTATAGCATGGATAATAAACGATTATCATGAACTAAGAAATATAATAATAACCAATTTATTATTGCCTCTAGGGCATATTTCCAACAGTCTCCCACTTGCACTAGAGTCAATAATCTAGTTCACATCACCATGTGATTCCAACGAATCCAACACCCATATAGTTATGGGGTCTGATCATGTCTTGCTTGTGAGAGAGGTTTTAGTCAACGGTTCTGAAACTTTCAGATCCGTGCGTTCTTTACAAATCTTTATGTCATCTTATAGATGCTGCTACTACGTGCTATTCGGAAATGCTCCAAATATCCACTCTACTATATGAATCCGTTTCACTACTCATAGTTATTCAGATTAGTGTCAAAGCTTGCATCGACGTTACCCTTTACGACGAACTCTTTAACCACCTCCATAATCGAGAAAAATTCCTTAGTCCATTTGTTACTAAGGATAAATTTTGACCGCTGCTAGTGATTCAAACATGGATCACTCTCTGTACCTCTCAACATACTTTGAGTCAAGGCACACTTCAGGTGCGGTACACAGCATGGCATACTTTAGATTCTACGGCTAAGGCATAGAAGACGACCTTCATCTATTCTCTTTATTCTGCCGTGGTCGGGTTTTGAGTCTTACTCAAATTCACACCTCACAACGCAACCAAGAACTCCTTCTTTGCTGGTCTATTTTGAACTCTTTCAAAAACTTGTCAAGGCATGCATCTTGTTGAAACTTCTATTAAGCGCTTTCGATCTATCTCCATAGATCTTTGATGCTCAACCTTCAAGTAGCATAATCCAGGTACTCCTTTGAAAACTTCTTTCAAACAACCTTGTATGCTTTACAGAAATTCTACATTACTTCTGATCCACAATATGTCAACCACATATACCTATCAAAAATTCTATAGTGCTCCCACTCACTTCTTTGGAAATACAAGTTTCTCATAAACCTTGTACACACCCAAAATCTTTGATCATCTCATCAAAGTGCTTATTCCAACTCCGAGATGCTTGCACCAGTCCATTGAAGGATCACTGGAGCTTGCATACTTGCTAGTATCTTTAGGATCGACAAAACCTTCTGGTTGTATCACATACAATGTTTGCTCAAGGAAACCGTCGAGGAAACAATGTTTTGACATCCTACGTGCAATATTTCATAAATAATGCAGCAACTACTAACATAATTCTAACAGACCTTTAGCATCGCTACGAGTGAGAAAGACTCATCATAGTCAACTGTTTGATCTTGTCGAAAACATCTTTGCGACAAGTCGAGCTTTTCTTAATAGTGACTTATCACCATCATCGTCTGTCTTCTTTTAAAGATCCATTTTACCCAATAGTCCCATGACCATCAAGTAGTTCTACCAAAGTCTACACTTTGTTTTCACACATGGATCCTCTCTCGGATTTTATGGCTTCCAGCCATTTGTCGGAATCTGGGCCCACCATCGCTTTCTCCATAACTCGTAGGTTCACTGTTGCTCAACAACATGACCTCCAAGACAGGGTTACCGTACTACTCTGCAGCAGTACGCGACCTTGTCGACCTATGAGGTTTGTAGTAACTTGATTCGAAGCTTAATGATCACCATCATCAGCTTCCACTTCAATTGGTGTAGGCGCCACAGGAACAACTTCCTACGCCCTGCTACACACTGGTTGAAGTGATGGTTCAATAACCTCATCAACTTCTACTACCCTCCCACTCAATTCTTTCGAGAGAAACCTTTTCTCGAGAAAGGATCCGTTTCTAGAAACAAACACTTTGCTTTCGGATCTGAGATAGGAGATGTACCCAACTGTTTTGGATATCCTGTGAAGATGCATTTATCCGCTTTGGGTTCGAGCTTATCAGACTGAAACTTTTTCACATAAGTTTCGAAGCCCCAAACTTTCAAGAAACGACAGTTTAGATTTCTCTAAACCTCAGTCTATACTGTGTCATCTCAACGGAAATATGCGGTGCCCCATTTAAAGTGAATGTGGTTGTCTCTAATGCATAACCCATAAACGATAGTGGTAATTCGATAAGAGACATCCCATCATGCACCATACTAAATAGTGTGTGGCTATGACGTTCAGACACATCATCACACCATGATGTTCCAGGTGGCATGAACTGTGAAACAATTTCCACATTGTCTTAACTGTGTACCAAAAATTCGTAACTCAGATATTCATTTCTATGATCATATCGTAGACAGTTCATCCTCTTGTTACGACGAACTTCACTCTGAAACAGAATTGAACTTTTCAATATTTCAGACTTGTGATTCATTAAGTAAATACTCCTGTATCTACTCAAGTCGTCAGTGAAGTAAGAACATAATGATATCCACTGCGTGCCTCAACACTCACTGGACTACATACATCAAAATGTATCACTTCCAACAAGTTACTATCTTGTTTCATCTCAATGAAAACAAGGCCTTGCTCATGTGGTATGATTTGCATGTCACTAGTGATTCGAAATCAGGTGAGTAAAGATCCATCAGCATGGAGCCTCTTCATGCAATTTATACTAACATGACTCAAGCGGCAGTGCCACAAGTAAGTGGTACTATCATCATTTAACTCGTATCTTTTGGCACCAATGTGTAACACTACAATCGAGATTCAATAAACCATTGAAGGTGATTATTCAAGCAAATAGAGTAACCATTATTCCTTTTGAATGAATAATCGTATTGCAATAAACACGATCCAATCATGTTCATGCTTAACGCAATTACCAAATAACAATTATTTAGGTTCAACACCAATCCCGATGGTAAAGGGGGCGTGTGACGTTTGATCATATCAACCTTGGAAACACTTCCAACACGTATCGTCACCTCGCCTTTAGCTAGTCTCCGTTTATGCCGTAGCTTTCATTTCGCGTTACTAATCACTTAGCAACCGAACCAGTATCCAATACCCTCGTGCTACTAGGAGTACTAGTAAAGTACACATCAACATTATGTATATCAAATATACTTCTCTCGACTTTTGCCAGCCTTCTTATCTACCAAGTATCTAGAGTTGCTCCGCCTCAGTGACTGTTCCCCTTATTACAGAAGCACTTAGTCTCGGGTTTGGGTTTAATCTTGGGTCTCTTCATTAGTGCAGCAACTGTTTTGCCGTTTCACGAAGTATCCCTTCTAGCCCTCGCCTTTCTTGAAACTTAGTGGTTTTTCAAACCATCAACTATTGATGCTCCTTCTTGATTTCTACTTTCGCAGTGTCAAACGTCGCGAATCTCTCAAAGATCATTGTATCTATCCTTGATATGTTATAGTTCATCACGAAGCTCTCAAAGCTTGGTGGCAGTGACTTTTGGAGAACCATCACTATCTCATCTGGAAGATTAGCTCCCACTTGATTCAAGTGATTGTCGTACTCAGACAATCTGAGCACACGCTCAACGATTGAGCTTTTCTCCTTTACTTTGTGGTCAAAGAATTTTGTTGGAGGTCTCGTACCTCTTAACAAGGGCACAAGCATGAAATCACAATTTCATCTCTTTAGAACATCACTTATCTTCCGTGACGTTTAAAACGTTTTTGGTGCCTTGCTTCTAAGCCATTAAGTACTTTGCACTGAACTATCGTGTAGTCATCAGAAACGTGTATGTCGGATGTTCACAGCATCCACAGACGACGCTCGAGGTGCAGCACACCGAGTGGTGCATTAAGGACATAAGCCTTCTGTGCAGCAACGAGGACAATCCTCGGTTTTACAGACTCAGTCTGCAAAGTTTGCTACTATCAATTTTCAACTAAATTTTCTCTAGGAACATAAAAAAAAACAGTAGAGCTATAGCGCAAGCTACATCGTAATTCGCAAAGACCATTAGACTATGTTCATGACAATTAGTTCAATTAATCATATTACTTAAGAACTCCCACTCAAAAAGTACATCTCTCTAGTCATTTGAGTGGTACATGATCCAAATCCACTATCTCAAGTCCGATCATCACGTGAGTCGAGAATAGTTTCAGTGGTAAGCATCCCTATGCTAATCATATCAACTATATGATTCATGCTCGACCTTTCGGTCTCATGTGTTCCGAGGCCATGTCTGCACATGATAGGCTCATCAAGCTTAACCCGAGTGTTCTGCGTGTGCAACTGTTTTGCACCCGTTGTATGTGAACGTTGAGTCTATCACACCCGATCATCACGTGGTGTCTCGAAACGAAGAACTGTCGCAACGGTGCACAGTCGGGGAGAACACAACTTCGTCTTGAAATTTTAGTGAGAGATCACCTCATAATGCTACCGTCGTTCTAAGCAAAATAAGGTGCATAAAAGGATTAACATCACATGCAATTCATAAGTGACATGATATGGCCATCATCACGTGCTTCTTGATCTCCATCACCAAAGCACCGGCACGATCTTCTTGTCACCGGCGCCACACCATGATCATCCATCAACGTGTTGCCATCGGGGTTGTCGTGCTACTTATGCTATTACTACTAAAGCTACATCCTAGCAAAATAGTAAACGCATCTGCAAGCACAAACGTTAGTAAAAAGACAACCCTATGGCTCCTGCCGGTTGCCGTACCATCGACGTGCAAGTCGATATTTCTATTACAACATGATCATCTCATACATCCAATATATCACATCACATCGTTGGCCATATCACATCACAATCATACCCTGCAAAAACAAGTTAGACGTCCTCTAATTTTGTTGTTGCATGTTTTACGTGGTGACCGAGGGTATCTAGTAGGATCGCATCTTACTTACGCAAACACCACAACGGAGATATATGAGTTGCTATTTAACCTCATCCAAGGACCTCCTCGGTCAAATCCGATTCAACTAAAGTTGGAGAAACAGTCACTTGCCAGTCATCTTTGAGCAAAGGGGGTTACTCGTAACGATGAAACCAGTCTCTCGTAAGCGTACGAGTAATGTCGGTCCAAGCCGCTTCAATCCAACAATACCGCGGAATCAAGAAAAGACTAAGGAGGGCAGCAAAACGCACATCACCGCCCACAAAAACTTTTGTGTTCTACTCGAGAAGACATCTACGCATGAACCTAGCTCATGATGCCACTGTTGGGGAACGTCGCATGGGAAACAAAAATTTTCCTACGCGCACGAAGACCTATCATGGTGATGTCCATCTACGAGAGGGGATGAGTGATCTACGTACCCTTGTAGATCGTACAGCAGAAGCGTTAGTGAACGCGGTTGATGTAGTGGAACGTCCTCACGTCCCTCGATCCGCCCCGCGAACAATCCTGCGATCAGTCCCACGATCTAGTACCGAACGGACGGCACCTCCGCGTTCAGCACACGTACAACTCGACGATGATCTCGGCCTTCTTGATCCAGCAAGAGAGACGGAGAGGTAGAAGAGTTCTCCGGCAGCGTGACGGCGCTCCGGAGGTTGGTGATGATCTTGTCTCAGCAGGGCTCCGCCCGAGCTCCGCAGAAACGCGATCTAGAGGAAAAACTATGGAGGTATGTGGTCGGGCAGCCGTGAGAAAATCGTCTCAAATCAGCCCTAAAACCTCCGTATATATAGGTGGGAGGGAGGGGAGGAGGCAGCCTCAAAACCTAAAGGTTTGGCCGAAATTGGAGGTGGAGGAGTCCTACTCCAATCCTACTTGGAGTAGGATTCCACCTTCCCACTTGGAAACTCTTTCCACCTTGTGTTTTTTCCTTCTCAAACCTTATGGGCCTTAGTGGGAACTTATTCCAGCCCACTAGGGGCTGGTTTATCTCTTCCCATAGCCCATGAGACCCCTTGGGGCGTGACACCCCTCCCGATGGTCCCCGGCACCCCTCCCGGCACTCCCGGTACACTACCGATGAGCCCGAAACTTTTCCGGTAATGCACGAAAACCTTCCGGTAACCAAATGAGGTCATCCTATATATCAATCTTCGTTTCCGGACCATTCCGGAAACCCTCGTGACGTCCGTGATCTCATCCGGGACTCCGAACAACATTCGGTAACCAACCATATAACTCAAATACGCATAAAACAACGTCGAACCTTAAGTGTGCAGACCCTGCGGGTTCGAGAACTATGTAGACATGACCCGAGAGACTCCTCGGTCAATATCCAATAGCGGGACCTGGATGCCCATATTGGATCCTACATATTCTACGAAGATCTTATCGTTTGAACCTCAGTGCCAAGGATTCATATAATCCTGTATGTCATTCCCTTTGTCCTTCGGTATGTTACTTGCCCGAGATTCGATCGTCAGTATCCGTATACCTATTTCAATCTTGTTTACTGGCAAGTCTCTTTACTCGTTCCGTAATACAAGATCCCGCAACTTACACTAAGTTACATTGCTTGCAAGGCTTGTGTGTGATGTTGTATTACCGAGTGGGCCCCGAGATACCTCTCCGTTCACACGGAGTGACAAATCCCAGTCTTGATCCATACTAACTCAACTAACACCTTCGGAGATACCTGTAGAGCATCTTTATAGTCACCCAGTTACGTTGTGACGTTTGATACACACAAAGCATTCCTCCGGTGTCAGTGAGTTATATGATCTCATGGTCATAGGAATAAATACTTGACACGCAGAAAACAGTAGCAACAAAATGACACGATCAACATGCTACGTCTATTAGTTTGGGTCTAGTCCATCACATGATTCTCCTAATGATGTGATCCCGTTATCAAGTGACAACACTTGCCTATGGCCAGGAAACCTTGACCATCTTTGATTAACGAGCTAGTCAACTAGAGGCTTACTAGGGACAGTGTTTTGTGTATGTATCCACACAAGTATTGTGTTTCCAATCAATACAATTATAGCATGGATAATAAACGATTATCATGAACTAAGAAATATAATAATAACCAATTTATTATTGCCTCTAGGGCATATTTCCAACAGGTGTATCATAATCAGATGCTGCGATCAAATACAATTAAACTGAATAAATTTAGATGGACAACCACCACATTCACTACAAGAAATATGTCAACTAACGACCTTCAATATTGGTCACTGAATGGTCATTGATTTCCATTTGTGACTTTTTATGACCAAAAACAAAAGGGCTAAAGCCGAGGGTCTTTAGTGAACTATAACGACCTTTTTTGTGGATTGGTCGTAGGATTTTATGACCAAACAGAAGGTCGTAGGTTTAACGACCAAATGATTTTGTCACTAGCAATCTACCCGCACCACGTCATATCCATCGTGGCAGCCTGATGTGGCAGAATTATGACCAAATGAAAAGGTCGTAAATAAGATTCAGCCCGGTCCATTTCGATCGTCTACATGGGCCGGGCCCAATAATTTGGCCTTTTATTTTCTTGGATAGAATCTTTTACTGAGCAGGTTTTTTATTAGTCCACTTTTCTTTTGGGCCTTGGCCTACTCTTTTTTAGGCCCAAGCCTTCTTAGTCTATTTGTTGTTTGGGCCTCGGCCTTTTTTCTGTCCAAACTAACTTTAGTGCCCAAACAAAATGGTCCAAACAAAACTTAAATAATTGACAACTTCACAGGTGCACAGCTTCACAAAATAGAGCAAGACATTGTTTCATCACCAGAATGACCAATCAAGTGGGCTAACTTCATCAGGTTCTTGAGAAGTTAGCCCACTTCACTGTTTCTTGGACAGGTTCTACGACAGGTTCAACTTCTACAATGGTTTAGCGCCGAAGAGAGCCATCAAGTGGGCTAAGTTCTCTTCCTGTTCCTGAGACTTCTTGCGCAGCAGCTCAAGTTCCTTGTCGCGTGCAACTTCATATTCTTCCGCCTTTAGCTTGATTGCTGCCATTTCTTCTTGCATCACTTCAGCTTGAAGCTCTGACCTCTCCAGCTTCTGCTGAAGATCACGAACATGAGCAGCCACAATAGCAGTTCCTTTGCCAGAGTTGTTACTAGATGACTTGAGCCCAACATTCCTGAGGAATGTGCTTTGGTTGACTTCGGTCTTGAGCACTTCTTCAACAATCTCAGCATGAGACTTTGGTTCTTCACCTTCTGGTATCGGCGCGTCCTTCATTTTTTCCATCTCAAGCTAGCATATGGAGGAAAATGATAGACATTAGTGGCAGATCTATTTCACATTCTGCAAGAGAAACCAAACAAGAATGTCACCAAACCAGACCAAGAAATGGATTATTTGAAGTAATCAAACCAGCACACAATATCTATATGTAGATATTTTACTCAAACTCAAACATAAGTAGATGATAACTACTAAACTTAAAGCATTATTTGAATCTGGCTACAGCAAGTGTACACACTTATGTGATCTACAGACATGCAATCGGAACAATATGGTGGTTCTATATAATATGGCTTCTTTGTTGAGAACTAACATTCAGATCAATTTTCATCATATCATAAAAATGCAACAAATAGCTACAGCAAATTCTGATATCTTTGTTGAGAACTGTACAACAAATTCCGATATCTTTGTTGAGATACCAAACCTATCTTAGGCTCTAGCAAACAGCATTAAATCATGGAACATAGTGTGTGTTCTTGCTGGCTGTGAATCAAACAGGGTGAGGTCTATAGACAAAAGTTTGAACTAGCTGTACAAAAGCATGGAGTGACTTACTATAGCAATATTGTCTGGCTCCGAAAACCCGTGCTTCTTGCTATTGTGGGTGGCCTTGAACAAGTAAATCACAGACAACTCCTCACCCTTACGCTCTTCTTTGTGAAAAGTTTTTCAACAAAAATCAAAATGTTATTCAGCAAGAATAATAAATGATATTCAACGAGGATCAAACAGTAAGGTCTTTAGAAAAAGGTACTCACAGTGGCAAAAAAGTGTGCGGTGTAGTGCCTAGAACTAGTTCTCTGTTGGTACACGACATTTTCTCGATTAATCTTGTTCGACACACAGGTTTCCTACAAAAACGCATAATGTTATTTGCCAAGTTGAAAGAAAGTGGAATTGGCAGTAGTATAGTAGGACAATACGAGTCTGAGCATATTTGATTTGGAAATATTTCAGTTATCCTGCACTAGCACAAGTACATGAACAACTAGTACTATATAAGAGTCAGTGTATTACATATGGTGTTCATTTTGAAAGTTGATGCTCTCTATTGTTCCTACTCTGATCAGAAACATGGAAGAGGAAGAAGGGGACCATGGCCCATTCCCATCCTGATGTGCAGAACATAAATCAGCAAACAGAGCATATACATACCTTGTGTCTTGGGGTAGACCACATCTGCACCAGAGCTTGCCATTCACCGTCCGTCAGATCTGGCACCGGATACTTGGTGCTCACTTTGTTTGCTGCTATGGTATCAAAATACTTCTTCTTGATATTATGGCATCGATTCTTTGAACTTTTCTGCAGAACATCTTTGCACGCGTACTTTATGGTCTCCGAATCTATGTTTATCTCAAAATTTGCCTACCAAGACAGCAAACAAGGAAGGAACAACATTAGTGATCATTAACTACATAACAGAAAATAGAGTAGCACATTAACTATAAAACAAGTAGCTTACAACAACTTTCCCAATGTAGTCCTCCACTAGAGTAGCATTATTTTTGTATTCCTTGAAGTGAGGAAGAATTGGCAGATGGCTTCTTGCAACGAGTCCACACTCAGAAGCAAACTTTGTTGCCTGTAGAGGCTTCTCTGGACGCTTCATCCCTTGGGCAATTTGGATAGGCAGCTTTGTGCCAAGCGCCTTGGTGATTCTCTCTAGCCCTTTGCCCTTTCTAAGTCTATGCTTGTTAGTCATTGCATCTGAAAATGAAATTGAACTCGTAAATTAGAAGAGAAATCAACAAATGCAGGAATGGTTCTGCTAAACAGGTAAGCATACATGATCACTTCCATTTGCAAAATGCACTAGTAAAAGAGAAGGTGAACTTGCCTGGTTGAAGCACAAGCTGCTGTTCTTCTTCACTGACGACATCATTCCTGTCAATAGAAGGTGCACCACACCTGAGGGGTACGCACACAGTACCACTTTCATCCATGCAGAGAGTGGTTTCTTCGTCCATCGGCGAAAACTCATCACACATTTCCACCGAGCTCTCAAAGTCCATGCCCAGCGGACTTTCCTGATGGTCCGTCGCATCCGCCATAGTTGCTTTCTGCCTTGTGACTCTATCAGGTTCATCAGGTTCCAGGATCCTCTTTGTTTGTCCTGGAGGTGGGGCCATCACCCTTCCTGGAGGCATTGCAGCGGATGCTTCTGAGCTCTTCCTATTCTTGCTGGCTGTCTTCTTAACACCAGGCCTCTTCGTTCTAGATTCCTTCAGTGCCTTGTATAAATAGCACAGAAAAAAATTAGATCACAAGATAAATATGTGAGCACAAGGAAACACAGAGCATACAAGAAGCCGAACCCTCCAAGCAAGACAGAGTTTGCACCTTAACAGTCTTGTGCACTACAACTTCATTCTCCTTAGGATTGTACTCTGGGTCATCACTGATAACTCCACTACCTTCTTGAACCCCATTAGTTGTACCTTGTTGTACATCATTTGTTTTGCTAATCATTGACGCTATTGCATCAATGCCAAGGGACTGGAATATCCGATTGTTCCTCATCATATTTCTAGCCCTAACCTTCTCGTACTCGGTGAGAGGAGGCTCCTCTTTGCTAGGCAAAGGAAACATAATTATTAGGTTAATTGTTGGAATGCATGGACAGACAACCAAACATATCTTATGATATTTTATTATCATTTAATCCTACTTATTCAGCTAAGGAAGAGTAACAGCACACATGCACAGCTAAGACAGCTAATTCAGATTACAGCAATACATTTGCATAATAAAATCTGACAGTATTTTACATCACCAGCCTCCTAGATATTTATAAATCTGACAGTATAACCACAAGGAGCAACTTGCATACCACTGGTTGGCCTCGGGTTTGACCTTGTCATCCTTGACATGGATGATCTTGAGGTGGTGCTTGCAAAATAGAATAAACAACAATCAGATACAACAGGGATAAAGTAATATGATGCACTTATATCAATAAAGGAAAGCATTTAGATGAGCATGCACATACATGTAATACATGTGAAGCAAACTTGTTGGATCAACAATATAGTGATGTAGTTAATGCATCAGTACTAATACATGTAAAACACTTGGACCAACATGCACATACACGTGTAGCAGTGCACATACACTTAATGCATCAGTACTAAACTGACATTTGAAGCAAGCAACTAAATTGAAGCACTTGGACTAGCATGCACATACAAGTGTAGCAATGCATGGAAACTCTAATTAACCATGTATGCTAGCAAGCAAGCAAGCCATAGTAGTCAAGCAACATGAACCCTAACCATATGAACCACGTCAGTGGACATATTTACCCCATGAACCCAAACCCCATGAATGTACCGAACCATCCCCATTGATCCAACCCCATGAACTCTAGAAGAACACATGAGGGGGATCTATCAAACCTCAGAAGATCTACAAGAAGAACACATGAGGGGATCTATCAACGGGAGATGGGTCGAGGGGAGAGGTACTGTCGTCGATGTAGTCGTAGCCGTCGACATCGATTTAGATGTAGCCGTCGTCGTCGATGTAGATGTAGCGATCGACGTCGTCGATGTAGTCGTCGTCGGGGAGACAGGAGAGGGGCAGAGGGGCGGCGCGGAGCACGGGAGAGGCGGCGGGGCGGTGCGGAGCAGGGAAGGGGCGGTGGAGTGGGGATTGGGGAGTGGGGAGTGGGTAGTGGGGAGTGGAATGGAGAGGGGAGTGGGAGAGGGAGTGGTGGGTCCCGCGTGGTAGTGGGAGAGGGAGTGGAGGGAAATTTTGGTGGGGTGAGACGGAAAATTGGGTGGGGTGGGAGGGAAAATTTTCACTAGTTTTTGGGGTTTGGAGGCAGACTTTTTCTTTTTTCTTTTTTATAAACGTTGTAGAAATAATGGTTAAAATAATACCGAATAGTTCAAGAAGACATCGGTACTCAAATTTATATATCTTTTCTAGTTGGCAGGTCACATGTGATGATGCGACACGAAGGTTTTTTTGATTTTTTTGAATTTTTCATGGCCATTTCAAAATGCGATCGAAAATGCGGGCATGACCGTTCCTACCTACTGGTTGAATCTTGGAA
Organism: Hordeum vulgare subsp. vulgare; assembly: GCF_904849725.1. Taxonomy (NCBI): domain Eukaryota; kingdom Viridiplantae; phylum Streptophyta; class Magnoliopsida; order Poales; family Poaceae; genus Hordeum; species Hordeum vulgare. Next base: position 49,588,686 of record NC_058520.1, on the reverse strand, counting down.
AGCTTTTGGTGTTTCTATGATTAATTAGATACTTGTGTACCTAGAAATGATTTTTGGAAAAAAAATCAAGAGCAAACTATAAGGCAGCCGCAGTTCAAATTTGACCCGCTTCCAGCTGATTCGACATAGATTTGTCTTTTTCACGAGAGATGGATAAAAGCTTTTGACACCCAACCATTTTGTCAATTTTACATTAAATATGGCCTAGTATGTTAGAAAAATGATTTGGACCAATTTTGAAACAAATATATGTCAGGTCCTTCACAAAAAAACTCATTTCGGGCACTTGAAAAATGAAAAATGATTTTTTCATACAAGGAAGATGAAAACTTCCTTAATCAACATTGTTTGTCATTCCAACAAGCACCATTATGCAAAATATGAGAATTTCAACAAACTATGCCATGAATATGGCCATGAGATTGATCATGTGGCTTGAAAGCCATGAATCTTCACACATGATAGCTCATTTGTGTGAACACTTTTTAAAAATAATTGTCGTATTACAAGTTTATTATTTTACATGGTAACTTTATCACATATGATGACATAATGCAAAGGTTTCCCATTTTTTGATTTTGTTGAATTTTCCATGGCCGTTTCAAAATGCGGTCGAAACGGCGGGCATGACCGTTCCTACCTATTGGTTGAATCTTGGAAACCTTTCGGTGTTTCTGTGATTAAGTAGATACTTGTGTACCTAGAAATGATTTTTGGAAAAAATAAAGAGCAAACTATAAGGCAGTCGCAGTTCAAATTTGACCCGCTTCCAGCTGATTCGACATAGATTTGTCTTTTTCACGAGAGATGGATAAAAGCTTTTGACACCCAACCATTTTTTCAATTGTACATTAAATATGGCCTAGTATGTTATAAAAATGATTTGGACCAATTTTCAAACAAATATATGGTAGGTCCTTCACAAAAAACTCATTTCTGCCACTTGAAAAATAAAAAATGAATTTTTCATACAAGGAAGATGAAAACTTTCTTAATCAACATTGTTTGTCATTCCAACATGCACCATTATGCAAAATATGAGACCATTTCAACAAACTATGCCATGAATATGGCCATGAGATTCATCATCTGGCTTGAAAGCCATGAATCTTCACACATGATAGCTCATTTGTGTGAACAGTTTTTAAAAATAATTGTTGTATTACAATTTTATTATTTTACATGGTAACTTTATCACATATGATGACATAATGCAAAGGTTTCCCATTTTTTCATTTTTTTGAATTTTCCATGGTCGTTTCAAAATGCGGTCGAAACAGTCGGCATGACCGTTCCTACCTAGTGGTTGAATCTTGGAAACCTTTTCGTGTTTCTATGATTAAGTAGATACTTGTGTACCTAGAAATGATTTTTGGAAAAAATAAAGAGCAAACTATAAGGCATCCGCAGTTCAAATTTGACCCGCGTCCGACCTAGATTTGTCTTTTTCACGAGAGATGGATAAAAGCTTTTGTCATACAACCATTTTGTCAATTGTACATTAAATATGGCCTAGTATGTTAGAAAAATGATTTGGACCAATTTTGAAACAAATATATGGTAGGTCCTTCACAAAAAAACTCATTTCGGGCACTTGAAAAATGAAAAATGAATTTTTTATAGAAGGAAGATGAAAACTTCCTTAATCAACATTGTTTGTCATTCCAACATGCACCATTATGCAAAATATGAGACCATTTCAAAAAACTATGCCATGAATATGGCCATGAGATTGATCATGTGGCTTGAAAGCCATGAATCTTCACACATACTATCTCATTTGTGTGAACACTTTTTAAAAAGAATTGTCGTATTACAAGTTTATCATTTTACATGGTAACTTTATCACATATGATGTTATAATGCAAAGGTTTCCCATTTTTTTGATTTTTTTGAATTTTCCATGGCCGTTTCAAAATGCGGTCGAAACGGCGGGCATGACCGTTCCTACCTAGTGGTTGAATCTTGGAAACCTTTTGGTGATTCTGTGATTAAGTAGATACTTGTGTACCTAGAAATGATTTTTGGAAAAAATAAAGAGCAAACTATAAGGCAGCCGAAGTTCGAATTTGACCTGCTTCCGGCTGATTCGAGATAGACTTGTCTTTTTCACGAGAGATGCATAAAAGCTTTTGACACCCAACCATTTTGTCAATTGTACATTAAATATGGCCTAGTATGTTAGAAAAATGATTTGGACCAATTTTGAAAGAAATATATGGTAGGTCCTTCACAAAAAACTCATTTCGGGCACTTGAAAAATGAAAAATGTATTTTCCATACAAGGAAGATGAAAACTTCCTTAATCAACATTATTTGTCATTCCAACATGCAGCATTATGCAAAATATGAGACCATTTCAACAAACTATGCCATGAATATGGCCATGAGATTCATCATGTGGCTTGAAAGCCATGAATCTTCACACATGATAGCTCATTTGTGTGAACACTTTTTAAAAATAATTGTCGTATTACAAGTTTATTATTTTACATGGTAACTTTATCACATATGATGACATAATGCAAAGGTTTCCCAGTTCTGAAAACAACAACAACATGCAACATCTCAATTCAGTTCTCTGATGTAGATAGCAACAGCTCTCTGATTGAGTTCAGAAAATAGCTGTGAAAACAACATCTCAATTCAGTTCTGAAAACTTCAGGAATAGCAACAGTTTTGAAAACAACAGCAACATGCAACATCTCAATTCAGTTCTCTGATGTAGATAGCAACAGCTCTGTGATGTAGTTGTGAAAATAGCTCTGAAAACAACATCTCAATTCAGTTCAAAAAAACTTCAGGAAGATCACAACCAACAGTTTGCAATATTTTGCATTACAACACAACAGTTTGAATCAAGATCACATCACAACCAACAGTTCTCACCAAAACTAAGAAAATGGCACCAAAACTACATCATTTTGCCTCTCCAGCCATTTCTGAATACAACATTTTGCCTCTCGAGCCATCATGATCACCAAAACTACATCATTTTGCCTCTCCAGCCATCATGATCTTCACCACCTGCCTCTCCATCACTACAACCATCAGTCTCATGCATTTTGCTACCTGGAGAGAATTGTAGTACGAAAACTACATCAGGATCACAACAACAAAAACTATAGAGAAGGTTGATCACCAATCAAAACAAGCAACATGCAGTAATAGTTTAGATCACCAAGGAGACAATATTTACCTACATGTCTATTCGCTACTCATCGTCGTCGATACCAAAACCAGGAACTCTATGCCCACTTCTGTTTTCCTCATTGTCAATACAATATTGCAGCATAGTATGATCAGTCCTGTTTTCCTCATCCTCACTCTCATGTCCATCCGCTACCACCTTTCTTATTTTCTTGATGCCTTCAACTGTTGCAACATCAATGAGCACACATTCCTGGTCCCTACGCACTCTGCTTTGCACCGGAACTTCCATAGAGTCATCACCAGCTTGCACTGGAACTTCCGTACAGTCATCATCCTGATATGTTAGGCCACTACCACCGGGGCCCTTTTCCACTTCAGTTTCAGTTTCCGTCACACTCCACAAGTGTCTGTGCTCAAAGTTTTGCACAACTTGCCATTTTCCGTGCAAAAGAGTGTCTCACAGGTAAAACACCGTTGTTGCTTGTGCTGTTAGAATAAAGGGACCACTCTTATACCAGCACCTTGAAGTGTTGATGCTTTTGAAGTGGCCATCATACTTGACACAAGAGCGTCTCTTCTTATTGTTACCAAGATCAAACCATTCACAGCAAAATAAGACAACCGAGCGATGGATGCCTCCACTAGAGTTGTACTACAACTCTATGATGCTTCTCAGCTGATCATAGAAGTCAATGTTCTCACAATCATGTGACCCCTCAGTGACAATTCCACTATTTTCTGTCTTCCTTTTTTCCTCGCGATCAATGGTGTGGTACCGGACACCATCAGCAATGCATGCTGAATACACTTGCACTCGCTTATCCGGTAAGCATGCCAAAGCAAATAGATCATCACTAACTTTCTTCTCCTCATGCAACTTTCCAACATGATTCTTAAACCATTTAGCAAATCCCTTGGCAACCCTTGTATCAACATTGATTTGGCTTTCTTCCTGCTTAACTCTTCCTTGCATTTCCTCCAATGCCAACAAAACATGTGAATTAAAATATTAGGCTGGTGCCAACAACCCAAGCAAAAGTAAATAAATAACGAGTGCACAAGATATAACGTACTCGATATATGGTATAACCTCAGCGCAATTGCTGAGCACATACCAAACCATATTGTCATACTCATCACCAGCCTCCAAGTATCGCGAGGCTCCAAGAAAGTTCACACCATGGTTGAAAACCGAGACATCACCAATGTGCGAATCAGACCGCTCTCTATTTCTGCCCGACTGGTTCCATCTTGTTTCCACATCACCAAAGTATCTAGAGCAAAAAGTCAAGCACTCATCAAAGACATATGCTTCAGCAATCGAACCTCCAGGTCTTGCCGTGTTTCACACATAACGCTTACAAGTAAGCAACCTTCTTTCGATTGGGTACATCCAACCATATTGCACATGGCCTCTAAGCATTGCCTCTTTTGGTAAGTGCACCGCCAAATGGACCATCACGGTGAAGAAATCTGGAGGGAAAATGTTCTCAAGCTTGCAAAGAATAATTGGGATTTCTTTTTCAACTCTTTCCAGAACAGTTAACTTGCGTGTTTTGCAGCACAGTTCTCTAAAGAAATTTCCCAGCTCAGCAACCGCTTCATATATATCATTGTCCATGATTCAACGGAGGCCAGCCGGTAAAATCCTTTGGAGGAGGATGTGACAACCATGGGTTTTCAGTACTGAAAGCTTGAATCCATTAGAAGTAACACACTTTGCTAGGTTAGAAGCATAACCATCTGGAAATCTCACCGCTTTTATGAATTCATAGAATGCTAGCTTTTGTTCTTTACTCATTGTATACCATGCTCGTGGCATTTCAAATGTATCTTCAGCTTCATCATGTTGTAGATGCAAATCTTCTCTTATGCCCATGTCCTCCAAATCAAGCCTAGAACTAACCGTGTCCTTTGTCTTCCCTTCAATGTTCAGAAACGTCCCTAGGAGATTATCACATATGTTTTTCTCAATGTGCATTACATCGAGATTATGCCTTAATTTCAGACCAGCCCAGTATCGTCACCACCACCACCACCACTGCCGATGGGTGAGGTTGCCGTGGCGTCACCACCACCACCGCTGGTCACGCCCCCGTCGATCGTCGCCGCCCCGTCCCCGTCGGTCGTCGTCGCCCCCGAGATCTAGATTTGCTCGTCGGAAATTGGCCAAGTGTTGGCCGTCCCCGTCGGTCCCACTTGTCAATGATACGAGAGACCCACGATTTAATATAATATACCCCCAAATACCGATACTTGAGCAACAGTCCCTCTATGGCCCAGCGGTAGCAAACACTTAGCGGAAGCGCTCGTTTGTGGGCTCGAGTCCCACGGGAATTAAGCAAGGCTCGCGCATGTTTTTTCGCCCCTCACCTGCCTGTCAAATGGGTCCTACCTCAGTGACCAGTAAGCAAGGCTGCTGAGGTGGCTACGTAACCAGCCTAGTGCATTCGAACTATTTAGTAACGACCATTCATATTGGGCATTATCACCTAGAAATAAGGCAGCGCGAGGTGCTGTCCGCTTTATGACCTTTTCCAGTAAACAAGTGATGACCTTTCTGATGAAAATGCTCGTTGGTTTTTGGCGCTAGGACCCATCCACACAGCTTACGACCAAATGATGTCAAATGGTCATAGATTTATGACCATTCGTTCCAGCGTCACTAACAAAAGGTCGTTAGTTGACATATTTCTTGTAGTGATTTGATTTGTCGAGAACCAGCTCTGTCTGAAAGGACGTCTGAGATGGAGGATAATTCGTGAGTATCTGCAGATGATTGAGTGCATTCACCAAAGGTAGAATCAATAAGACCACAGTAAAATCACAAAGGATTTAATGAATGCTGCTAGACATATGGATTCAACCATAACACAAGCAGGTGAGAAAGGTCATAAGCAATGGGCTACTGGGGATTATAAAAGATCGAATAGCAATTCGAAGAACTTTCGAAACGCATGAAAACTAATGATGGATGGATCCCCGATAAGATAATTCATTGCATCTCCTAAAACAAGATCAATTGGAAAAGACAGTATGGACGACATTTGTATGTCGTCATCCATAAGGGTTGATGGAGGATTGGAAATCGTAAAAGCGATGCGCAACAGCTCTTGAGAGAACATCAGAGAGTATCTTCGGAGTCTTCTGATGAATCAAGCCATCGTCTGGAATTGCAGGGTTCTCTAGGAGGAAGTATTTACGAGAACCTAATGTTAGAGTTTGAAAAATCTTTATCGCGGAAAAGAAGAGAGAGTAGAGCCCAGAGTATAGGAAAGGAGTAAAAGATACTAATACCACCCAATTGAGATGTGGGCCCGTAAGACACAACATCAGTATTTGTAAAGTTTTTGAAACACTAGACTCAACTTCAGCCAAGGAGTTGGAAAGGGGGCTACCTACAGGCAGTCGACTCTGATACCAACTTGTGACGCCCTCGATTTAATCCTACGCTAATCATACACGCAAATGCGTACGATCAAAGTCAAGAGCTCACGAAAAGATATCACAACACAACTCTAGACACAAATAAAATAAAACAAGCTTCATATTAAAAGCCAGGGGCCTCGAGTGCTAGAATACAGAAGCTCGATAAGCATACGAGTCAGCGGAAGCAACAATACCTGAGTACATACATTAAACATGGGGTGCCTTAGAGAAGGCTAGCACAATAGAAAGCTCGATCGAACGAGGCGAGGCCCCCCTGCCTGAGAACCTCCTAAACTACTCCTGGTCTTCAGCGGCCTCCACGAAGAAGTCACCGTCGGGGTAGCATTTGTCGGTGGCGGGCTCCTCCATCTCCTGGGCTCCATCATCTGGTCGCAACAACGGATCAAGGGGGAAAAGGGGGAGCAAAGCAACGGTGAGTACTCATCCAAAGTACTCGCAAGTCTTACATGAGAACTATGCTAAGTATGCAACAGTATCAAGGAAGGGGGGGTGGTTATATGTGGACTGACTGCAGCAATGCGAGAATAGAGAGAGAAGGCCTAGTCCTATCGAAGACTAGCATCTTTAGGGTCTTGCAGCAATAGACGAGAGTAGAACAGGTGTAACACAATTAATAGTCATATTGTTGCAGCAAAATTAAAATGAGGTCACGCCCAGAGATCCTCCCTCGACTCCCTCCGAGGAAGCAATCCCAGGGCAACTAATTCCAGTTAAGTAACATTTGTAGTTGTATAAGATCAGGGCACAACTCCAAGTCGTCCTGTAACCGTGGACACGACTATTCGAATAGATAAGTTCTTCCCTGCAGGGGTGCACAACATATTCCCTGATGTGCTCGATAACACTCTGGCCGGACACACTTTTCTGGGTCCTGTCCGGCCTCGAAATATCGACACGTCGCAGCCCCACCTAAGCTCAACAGAGAGGCCAGCCCGCCCGTCTAACTCCTAAGCACAGAGGGTTTGTGGGCCCACTTACCCTCCGCGCTCCTGCACGATGCGAGGGCGGCCGATGTTAGTCCTAGCACCCCTTAATACAAGAGCGATGCATCTCAGGACCACTTGGGCGCACGCGGCTACATCGCTGACGTCTGAAGAGCTTCGGCTGATACGCGATGTCGAGTACCCATAATTCTTCCCACGCAGAAGGTTAGTGCGTAATAAGGCCTTTCAACCAACCCAGATCAAATAACCAAATCCATTATTATTTTAATTAGGCAATCGACACAATCTCGCGGGAATCCACCCGTCTAACAACTAATCACCAATGATCCCAGTAACATGGTCGAGTAACTGTGTGGTTGTAACATCAGGGGGATCCAAGGTATCACCCTCGTTGGATTCCGAACGATGTATCTGTCAAGGTGGGCTTAGAGGACTCACCCTCGGGGGTCCCACACTTGAGGGGTTGCATGACAGAGGCATCGTCGGGAATGGTGAAAGAGGAATCACCCTCGATAACCATGACCGACTAGCTGTACTACAGAGATATCATCACGAGTACTTAGCAAGGTGTCACCCTCGGTACCCGATAGTATCTCTGTAGCGGTACGACTAAGGGGGGTGTATGTGCTGTGTCGGGACTGGCTTGTCGATGAGGGATCGAGATTTCAAAACAAAGCAGGGCAATTGGACTACGAGGTCAGAAGGGATGACTGCTCCACCTATACTAAACAGTTTTGCTTGCCTTGCTGCTCTGCGGCAAAAGGCTGGTCGGCAGGGTTGTAGATGTACCCGACAGCAGCGTGAGTCTCGGGGTCTACCGGCAAGAAGAGGGGGAAGAAACAATAAATAACAGCAACAAATGCGACACGATGCATGACATGGCAAGATGCAGGCTAGACATGAGCTAACGCAGGAACATCCATCATAGACGGGTCGGAAGAATATCTGACGATATTTTCCGGGTCTCTGGCTACTACCGGTCAGACGAGAAACGAGGGAAAAGTTCCATATTTGCTATGCTAGGGACGCGTGGCTCACGAATGGACCGTGTATCCGGGTTCGTCTCGTTCTGCTGATCAACTTACATGTTGAAAATATTTTGATGTGACTTACGGATTATTTTATATTAATTTATAAAGTTTTATTCAGTATTTAGGAACTAAAAACATATTTAATTAATTTGATTAAATGCAATTAGGACATCAGCATGATGTCACGCTCACATCAGCAGTTGACTGGTCAACTGACCAGTGGGTCCCGTGCGTCATGACACAAGTTATTAATTAAGATTAAATATTAATTAATCAGATTAAATTAGGGGGGACCCACGTGTCATACTCTAATTATATATTTATCCATTTAATTAACTAATTAATTAATTAAATAATATATCTAGTTAATTATTTATTTAATAAAAAATATATTTTTATTTTTGTATTTTATTCTTATTATCTTTTTATTTTAATAGCGTGTGGGGCCTCCCTGTAAGTGGGAGTGGGGGTGTTGGCCCCACCGGTAAGTGACATTAGCCACACACACACACGAAACACACATACACATATATACATATAATGTATTATCTTTTATACATACAAGTATGCATACACAATACATACACACATACATACATGATACATATATACGCAATATACATACATGATACATACATATTTCATTTTTATTTTCTATCTAACTCATCTCTCTTTTAACTCTCTAACTCTCTCTGCTCATCTCTAAACAGAGAGAAAAAGGGACATCTCCATCTACACCTACACGATCCTAACGACGTCGGAACGGAGCGGCGATTACCGGAATGGAACCGTGACGGTGCAAGGAAGAAGACAGTGGGAGGAGCCAGAAAAAGGGCTCACCGACGTTGACGGGAAGGCCCGGTGAAGCTGGAGTTCTCGGAGAGTCAGCGCGGTTCCGGCGAGGAGGAGCCCCCGAGGTGGTGGTAGCCGGCGGGGAAGCTCCGATGACGCGGGGGGGCGGAGGGGGTCCGGAGGAGGCGAGGCGACCGCCGGAGGGTCTCAGCCGTGATGTGGGAGCGCTGGTGGGGGATGCACCGAAGCGGGGGTGATGGGGTGAGGGGCGCCGCCGGGGAGATGCTGCGCTGGAGGTGGGAGGCAGGGGCGGCGAGGCGGATTGAGGCAGGGGCCTCGCGGGTGGAGTCGCCGGCGGTAGGAGCGGTGGATCTCGGCCAGGGAGGGGAGGACGAGAGTGGGAGGGGCGAGGGGAGAGTGGATCTGGGAGGGAGGGAGATGGCGAGGGGGAGGGAGAGTAGCGAGGCAGGGGCAGTAGGGCTCTCGCTAGGGCGGCGAGGCGAGAGGTAGGGGGGGTGAGTGGTTCCTGGCGAGGGGAGGTGGGTTCCTCGTCGCCAGGGGGGTTGGGGATTGATGGATGGGGAGGTGTCGGCGGCAGGGAACTGGGAGGGAGCGCGTGGCTGCTAGGGTTAGATGCCCTCGTGGGGGGCTTTATACCCCACCACTAGGTGGGCCGAGAGGGAGATGGCTAGCTCGGCCACTTGGCCTAGTTGGCCAGGTTTTTTTTCCCTTTTTGTTGTTATTAGTATTATTATTATTATATATTTTAATCTTTTTAATATTCTTTTTCATTTTTTTAAGTACTTTCTTTTATTTTAATTTTTTTTATTCTTTTATTATTTCTGTTTTAAATATGTAGGGTTTTAATCAATTTTAAAATGCCCGATTTGTTTTTATAAATAATTAGAGGATTTTTCATCCAACCGTATTGCATTTGAAACTTTCCCCGTTTGATTTTATTTTCAAATTTCAAATTCGAATTGTTTTGAACCAACGCGAGATCAACGATATAAAATCTCGGTGACGTGGCATCATTAGCGTGTGATCACTGTAGCTTAATTACAATCATCACTGTAGCAAAAGTTGAGGATGTCACACTCATCCACGGGTACCATCCATACCAACACTTTGCAAGGAATTTATTGTTTGACAACATACAATAAATTTTCTTTGCATTTTAGGACTGGGCATCCCTATTACCGCCATACTCTCGTGTGATGACAAGTGAATAAACTCTCATCTTGAGAATAACCTATTTAACATGGAAGATAGCAGCCACCCCTCGCCGCTTCATGAGTGGTAAGGGGACACAAAACAAAAGTTTTTTTTGAATATTAGAGTTGGCACATACAAATTTACTTAGAACAACACTGAAATATCGCATATAGGTAGGTATGGTGGACTCATTTGGCACAACTTTGGGTTTAGGATTTGGATGCTCACGCAACATTCCTGCTAAGTACAAGTGAAGGCTAGCAAATAGATTGAGAAGCACCCAACCAAGGAATGAAAAAAATCGTAAGTGAACATTAAACATAACTAACACCGAATAATGCAACACAAGTAGGATGTAACTTCATTGCATAATTATTGCCTTCATGTTCATGCGTAGAGAATCACAAACCTTAACACCAATATTCTTACTAAAGCATAATTACTCATCAACATAACTCACATATTATTATCTTCATATTGCAAAACTATTTTAAAGAATCAAGTTTAACATCCGGTGATCTTCATGAACTTTTTTATTATATCTCCGCTGGATATCTATCAATTTGGTACCAATTTCATTTAAAGCAAATTACCATTTCTAATAACAAGCTCTGAAACAAATATTAGTGAAGAAAGAGAGCACAAATTTCTTTCAAATAACAAAACCATCGTTCTCAAAAAGATATAAGCAAAACACAAGAGAAATTTAATCAAACTACTCTCAAAAGATATAAGTGAAGGTCAATGAGTAGTCAAAGAAGTAACAAGCTATGTGAGGACTCTATCTCAATAAAGATTTACAGATCTGATATTTTATTTCAAACAGTAAATCAAACAAAATACACTCCAAGAATAGCACATATCATGTGGACAAATAAAAATTTAGGCTCAACATAGGCTAACCGATAATTGTTGATGAAGAAAGGTGGGATGCGTAGCATCCCAAAGCTTATATGCTTGAGAGTTCTCGAAATATTTACTTGGGTTGCCTTGGGCATCTCCAATATTGAACTTTTGTATCTCGTTCAATCCTCTCATATCTCGGTTTCACCTAAGTCTCAAAAACTTTATCCACACAGTACTTGAAATGAACTCGTGAGATAGGTTAGTACACATAAAAGTAAATTAAATCTTTATGTACTACCAAGACAAGTTGCATAAACATTAGGTACTGTATACTATCATTTCCACAATTTATAGCTACCAATATAAGCCAAGAAAACTCTAGGATAAGTAGATAACAAAACTATGACACCTATTTGTCCAATCTGAATAGTTTGTAGAAATATTTACAAAAAGTGGACTACTGTATCTCCAATTTTTTTGAAAATTTAGGACAAGATACACAATTTATATGATAGTACTGTGTAAAAAATTTAAGAAACTTTCCACGTTCCAATAAGATACGATAATTCAAATACTACAACAAAAGTTTCTACTTTTGTACAACACACATCACACATGCAATTCAAGCATTTTGGGAACTTTTTATTTAAAAACAAGATTATAAATAACATCTAACATAGGACATCAAAAATAAAACGATGCTCCGTGCAAAACACATATCATGCAATGAATAAAAATATAGCTCCAAGTAAGATATACCAACACTGTTGGAGATGAAAGAGGGGATGCCTACCGGGGCATCCCCAAGCTTAGACGCCTGAGTCTTCCTTTGATATTACCTTGGGTATGCCTTGGGAATCCACAAGCTTAGGTTCTTTCTGCTCCTTATTCTCCTCATATTGGTATCTCACCCTATACTTGAAAACTTCAATCACACAAAACTTAACGGAACTTCGTGAGATGGGTTAGTATGATAAGTAAAGATCATTGTCTTAGGTACCGTCAAGACAAAATTCATATTTTTCTCACATGATGCCTACTGTATTGTATCGTTACCATAATTTATATCACTCAATATAAGTTATGGAAACACTAAAACAAGCAAACTATGCACGCAAAACAGAATCTGGCAAAAATATAACTGTTTGTGAAGATATGAATTAGAACCATACTTCCCTGATCCAACAAATTCTGAAAAACTTAGGAAATCTCATAGAATTTGCGTACAAAAACTGTGTGAAAATTTCAGAGTTTTTTGACACTCCAGTAAAACCAGGTAAATTCTGCACTGGACGTAAAACTTTCTGTTTTTTCACAAATTCAAACAAATAAGTATCCACACTATCGCAAAGGCTTTACTTGGCACTTTATTGAAATAAAAGCTATACACATGATTGATAATGTAGCTTAATCATGTGAACACTCAAAAACAGAAAGGATAAATATTGGGCTGTCTCCCAAGAAGCGCTTTTTAATGCCTTTTAGCTAGGCATGATGATTTCAATCACTACAAGAAAAACACTTATCAACGACCCCCCCCCCCATTTTGGTTAAAGAATCATCATTGCTATCAAATTTTGACCTTTTTTGACCAAATTCAGAGGGTTAATAGTTGGCCGTCAAGAACGAAAAAACATGACCTTTTTAGTATTTTGGTCAAGTATTCTTTGACCAAAAGAAATAGGTCATCAAATATTTGACCAAATTTTTTGGTCATTACATGTGTACCTGAACCACGCAGAAGCTGACATGGCATCAACCACGTGGCGAAGGTGATGATGTGGCGGATCACGAGTAACTGGAAAATAAGGTCACAATTTTACTAGCCCTGTCCAAATCACGCACCTAAATGGGCCAGGGCCAATAAATTATGTACTGTGTTCATAAAGAATATTTGATATTTCAACCCATTACTATTTTTTTATCTAGGACGAGGCCTTATTTTTGCACAGTTATGGTAGACAAAGCATCATGGATAATTCCAATGGAAAAACATTATGATAAAAAAATTCGTTCATTTCAGCAATAGGCATCATGACAGGTACTTTATAAACAAGCATCACATAAAATAGTTCGGCCTTCAACTCCACTACAAATCCAACAAGTGTTGGTACTATACGACAAATACAACCACTATGGTTTCAATGGAACACATTAAAGAATACATAATTCAAATTTTCACATGTATAAAACAAATTGAGAAACCATAGCATCCCCGTCTTACACTTTTCCACTTCTTCTGAGTAGCCAATTCTAGATTAAGGAACATCCTGACATTAACAAGGATCACAAATGAGAAGAATATACAGACCAGGAGGTTGTGGTTTACATGCCTATTATCAAATAAAGAAATGTCATTTGATGTGGTTAAATGTTGTTCAATACAGTTCGATTCAAAACCTGATGCAGAAAATATCGCTATACTCTATAAGAATATTCTCATGAAAATGAAGCCATGTGCAGGTAGTTTAACCATCGTTGTGTTCTGAAAAAATAAGGGTAACTAAGACAGGCGTACAGAACAAGGAGTAACAAGCAACAACCAAAAGCATCTCTTTCCATTTATTTGCAGCATGGTATTGATTTATCTATTCATTGAAAAAATTATTAAGTTGTCAAAACTGGATAAATTCACAGCAGTAGTAACTATCATCACATGAGAGATCAAGGCATTCAGCTATCATCGTTAAGGTGGGACACAACTGATCATAGATGACCAACTTGTGTATTTGTAAAATATGATAAGATTCTTCTCACACGAATGATATGAGATAAAGTGGTTTAGATGTGCTAGCAAGCGCAAAACATTAGACTAAAATACATGCTTTGACCTGTACCACTTACACAACTCCTGTTTGTTCCTAATCCTAGAAACACACACAACCAGATTAAAAAGAACACCCAGCCGCCTAATCCTAGAAAGCTGGATACTTCTTTGATATAATCTATTGTTATGTCTCGATACACCTTAGTCGTTGATTAATTCTGCTCTGGATGTTACAAATTAAGAATAAGTAGTTTGATTATTTCTTATGCTCCCGGGTAGCTGTTGGAGGCTCCGAGCTACACATATTCTGATGACTTAACAATCAGTTACCTGATGGGATTACACTGGATTACACAAACAGACCAAACACTGGCTTGACAAATTCAGCATTAAGTCATAAGAACTCAGGAGTAGAGAAAATGAGATGTTTGACTATATGGCTTTTGAGAAGATGGGTATATAAGGCTGTATGGTTGCAGGAAGATGTGTGGCTTGACCAAAATGTAGTTTCTATTCCAGATTTGCTTAGCCTTATGCCGACTTGCTGAGTGTTACAACTATAGCTAGATGGATGTGCTTCATGTCCCAGGATTGCATGCCCTTTATGTTTTTAGGTGTCGTTCTTTGTGCATATGGGATCCGCCTCATAATATTTATTATAAATCATTGAATAAAATAAGTAAAACTCTAAACATATGTTTCTTGCATACATGATTCGCCTCATAATATTTATTGACAACAATTTTTATGGATGTCTTTGCTGCTGCCTAAATGAATCAGGTAAGAATCAGTGTTTTCTGAAGCTATACGCAACAACAAGGCATTTCATGTGTATTACTTTATACTCTTTATCATCATGAATTGTTTTCTATATGGAGAACCCAATACTATCCATATTTGTAGCCATAAAGGAATATGTTTCTAAACATTTACATATATTTTTACATTCTGGATATATGAACCCAATACTATCCATATTTTCACTTGCTTATCATGATGTCATAGGTTATTTTCAAAGGATACACAATAACTTATTGACATTATCATTAAGTGTGAAACACTAATGTGTTGATCTCTTAATTTGTGGTACAAAATGACCGGGGTAATGTTTCTCCTACTTCAGTTATTTTATCTTTGCCGAAACTATGATTATCCTGAGTGAAACAAGGATTAAATTAGTTGCAATGTCAAATAAAGATATACTAAGTACTATCATAGGAGTAGCAACGCGTATATGTGGTACTCATATTTTTCAATTTTTTTCGCTGGCTTTTGGTTAAAGAGCAACCAGGCTGAAAGCTATATGTAAGAGAGTGGTAGACGGGCAATTCCATTTTATACATGAAAGATCTTACCAAAACAAAACCAGCGTGAAAAATGGTGTCACTCACTTGCATGAATTGAGTAAGGTCCAATATGAAATGTCCACCAATTAGCAACCACCTATATTGCATACAGAAAAAGAACTTCCCGGTGAGGACAAGTAACTGATATAGCAAGTAACATTATGTATGAGATGAAAGAAAGAGAGTATTACCACAAAAATGATAACAGAAATAAATGCAAATTATGTGTAAGATGTTAGTACACCTAGCATGTATCCAGTGCGCCATACTTGAGCTGCTCAAGCTAGATATAATTACTTAGTTATGCATTAATACTGAAATACATTTCACCAAAGATTAAATCAAATTTTATTTCATGAGTATGTACATACATAAAAGAGGAAACTTGAATCCTCGTTGAAAACATAACATCCGTTGAACTGGCAATAATCAGGTTTACTGCAAGACTACTGAAAAAATTGAGCATTAACAGTCTACCCTTGATTGGCATGCTCGCTTCTTGTATTTATTTAATTTGACACAGAACTATTGCAAGTTTGAGTTTGAACTATCGCTACCACTGTTGTGAAACCTTGTTCGAAAACTAAAAAATAGTGTCATAAATTTAGACCACAGCTATATTAGGTGGTTTTATCTCTAAGAAAAACAAATACAGGAATCTATAGCAAACATTGCTTTCTTTGCTTACGAACATGACACTACCTTGATGCTAACAAACCAATCATTTAGAATCTTAGCGACTTCTTCATTCTCAAAAGGCTCCACCTCCATTACATGACACCTTCAACATTCAGCCAATAATAAAAACAGTGGTTAACACCTTTATACTGCATAAATAAGTCATGAGAAACATGAAGAACGACAGATGATAAAGACAGCTCACGAATGGCATGTACTATAGCCAACTTCACGGACACATCCACATTCCCCATGCAGCAAAAGAAGGATGTTAAGATAGAACTAAGGACTAAGTTTGTACCCCCTCCATAAAGAAATATAAGAGCGTTTAGATCACTACTTTAGTGATCTAAACGCTCTTATATTTCTTTACAGAGGGAGGAGTATTATGCAAGCCACAAGCCCACAAGCAAGTTTTGGATTTCGCTAAAATGAAACCGATGGATTTGACTAAATCTAGCCTTAGTTTGAACTTGGCGACACCCATCCATTACAACTATTCATTATAAAAATAAATTTTACAAAGCCTAATTGGCAATTGATCAAACGCAACTACTTATGAAGTTACCATGTGAAGGAACCAGACCATAATTCCGACAATCGCAACCATACTGAATGGAACACTATACTATATTTTGGAGGGTAATTGCCCCATAATTCAATCGACCACATATTCACAAGGGTACTAAATGGAGCACTACACTATAGTTTGGACAGTGTGTTACTTGACAGAAAGATGGGGATGTCCAATTTGCGAGCCTTCTCAAAAGCCTCGTCTCCCCAAGGATACCAGTCAACCTGCATATGGAATCGGTAAGTACGCAAGTTCAATATCGGTACCTATAATCCACATACAATCTGAAAGCCGCTGGAGAGCGTAAGGCAAGCAAACTGCAAACATTTGTCTTGCCTAGCAGTTGCAGAAGGATCTGAATTTTTAGGATGTAAACTCGTAAACATAGCTCGACCACTGCACCCACCATCCCAATCATCGCAACAGCAGCAGCCAAGCAGAGCAATCTTCTTCTTACATACCTCCCTCGTCGATGGCCAAGATCCAGCCCTCATAGAGGCCAAGGCGGCGGGGAGCTTGGATGGACCGAATCTGGGATGCTCCTCCACATTAGGGGAGGGAATGTAAGTTAAGGGGAGAAGAAGAAATCGAGTAGGAGAGGAGATGAGAGCGGGCAGGACCTGGATAGCGTCGGGGTAGTGGTGGACCTATGTCCTCCATGGCGTCCTGGAGTGCGAACATACTAAAAATTTATCCCACAACATTGGAGGCAGGGAGGGATGGATATGGATGGAGGGATCGATGCTGCGTGACTAGGTGAGATCTGCAGTTGGCTGCGTGCAGGCCATGGCCGCCGGATCTTGCCGGAATAAGGTGAGCGGGGGCGGCGGCTAACCTAGGGCGCACGAGACCAGAGAGAATATGTGGGTGTGGGGGGAGTGTGATGGGAGGAGATAGGGTTTGGGTAGTTGGGTGCGGGTGGGGATTTTCCTTTTTCTTTCTCGTTTTCTTCTTCTTTTCTGTTGATAGATGGTTGGATGGATGTGGGATGGAGAGATGGATGGATGGATGGATGGACGCCACGTCATTGATCCGAGTGACAACTAATTGCACCAATGAAAATAGAGCACATGTAGTTATTATTTTCATTTTTTTACATGAAAAATTCAAAAAAAATGAACTTTTATTCTACACAGGGGTGCATATTCTAATGGCAAACAATGTTTTAAAAGGGAGTTTTCATTTCCATTGCATGAAAAATTTGTTTTTCATTTTTGTGGTCTTGTCGATATCTATACAATCCGACGTGTCAACGTACTTATACTTTGTGGCCTTGTTGATAACTATACAAGACACGTAGGTGAAATTGTCGAGTTGTCTCTCTAGTCACCTCTAGTTAAGCCTATGACCTTCTTAATTTTGTTATGGAGGACCTACAATAAGGGCATAAATAGAGCTACACATGCTAGTGACCATTTTGTGCAATGGGATTATGATCTTCTTGATAGATATTGTCAAAAGTTTCTAGGATTTGGACCCTCTTAGAGACATCATGACCTTTTTGCAAATTTTAGTCATAGATCTATGACCCATAAAACCACCGTCATTATTTTTTGTCATAAAAGAGCTTATTTCTTGTAGTGAATGATGCTCATATAGGAATAATAGTTGAAATATGCAAGAGAGCATCATGAATCACATGGCAAGCACATTTAGGTCAAACCCACTTCCTATGCATAGGGATTTTGTGAGCATAAAATTTATTGTAGCAAGAATCAACTTGCATAGGAAGGCAAAACATGTGCAACTTCAAAACTTCGAACACATTGGGAAGAAACCTTATATTATTGCAATTCCTACAAGCATATGTTCCTCCCTCATAAGAATTTTCAGTAGCACCATGCAGTAATTCAACAATATAACTATCCCATAAAGCATTCTTTTCACGATGCACAAGCATAGAAAACTTATTACTCTCCCCATAAACAAATTTATTCTCATTTACAATAGTGGGATAAAATTGAACAAAATAACTATCATGTGATACATGAGTGGCATAATCCAATTGAAAATTAAAATCATGTTGACAAATTTCATGGTTTTTATTACTATTTATAACATAAATGTTGTCACCATGATCATCATAGATAGCAACTTTGTTGTCATACTCACTTGAAACCTCTTCCAAAATAGTGGACTCATCACTAAATAAAGTCATGACCTCTCCATATCCACTTTTATCATTATGATAATAAAATTTAACACCCTCCAAAGTAGTGGGATCATTAGTAACTAGAGTTGACACTCTTACAAACCCACTTTCATCAATTTAATCATCATAAATAGGATACATGTTTTCATCATAATAAATTTGCTTATCACAACTTGGGGACTAAAAATAACATCTTCATCAAACATAGCATCCCAAAGCTTGCGGCCTTGCATATCATTAGCATCATAGATATTGTCACGCCCTGTTTTCACTACCACTTTTTCCGTAATTCAAAAAACTGAGTTTATTGAAACTTTTTCAAAACTAACGTTGTGATTGCCATGAATGTCATTGTATGCTTGTATGATTGATCATTTGATATCACAAACCACATTTCTCATGACTTAAATATTTTCAAAACCCTTTTTATTATTTCTGGTTGAAGTAAAACCGTGCTTTGGGATTGCACTACAAGTCCTTGATGACAAGAAGTGTTCTTACCCATAGTTGGTGATTTGGTTCTAGCACCATTTTAGTGCACCAAAACCACAAAATAATTATTTTGTGAATTATTTTCCTAATTTAATTGCATGTCCATTTCTAAGGCCAGAAATGGTATTCCCATATGGAAAAATACTTTTCTGCATTGGAAAATTCTGAGAAAATTTGGAGATGATCACAAGGACATATATTTTCCATACGTAAGATTTCCATCCCCTATTTATATTATTATTATTTGAGTAAAACCCTGAAAACCCTTTCTGTTTTTTTTACCTTTTGAAATATTTCCAAAGGAAATATTCTCAGTAAATTTCTAGAAAATTCCAGTTGTATCCCTAAGCCATATTTGGTGCCCATACAAAATTTCACCCTGATCCAAGATGAAGAAGGGCACCAAATAGTTGCAAAACCCCTTGTGGCCAGATTGAAGTTAGAGCAACTCTACATAGCAAAGTTTGTCCAATGTAGCTGAAACTTTGCAGGAGTGCCTAATACCTCAAATGAGGGCTCCATACGAGAAATGGAATTTGTGGGACTTAAATTGCCCACACTCTCTTTGGAAGGAACAGATCTGGTCATTTGGTGATGTTTTCAAGTTTACAAAGCTAAACTTGTCCAATGGAGCTCAAACTAGGTGAAGCCCCTTGTTTTAGCACCAAACCCAATCCTATTAAGTTGCAGAGCCAGTGGTGGGGTATAACCACCCCAAACCACTGTCAAGCACCTGCTGACAGATAGGTAAAACCTCTCCTAACCTTAGCTAAACCCCAACCCTTTCTCCCAAACTCTCAGATTAGGTGGCTAGCATAAATGCCAAGCCCCAGTCAACTGTCCCCTCTTTGGTTCAAAGTTGAAACGCCAAAAACGCCAATCTAAGCTTCAGCTCCAGGCCGACAGCACATGTTTCTCTTGTCTGCCTTGACCAGCCGGAGCTCCCACGGGTCTCCAATGGCTAGGCATCTCTTAGCCAGTGCCCAGGACATGCTAGACACGTCCAAGGCACCCTAGAGCACACCAGCATATCGTGGCATGCCAAAACTGCGCTCTGGGCGCGCTACAGAGAACCCCGAGGTGGGGGCGACGCTCTCGGCCAGTTCCAGCTTCCCCCGAAGTGTCTAACCTCTTCCCCGACAGACCTCTGCATCGGGCAACCATCATGGCACCTCCTCTCTGCACTAAGAGCTGGTGCGACGCGTCCCCGCGCGCACCAAAAGCGGCCAGAGATGCGCGACCATGGATGCTCGCCTCTCCTCTCTTCCCTTCCTCGCAGTGAGTCCTGGCAGTCCAAAACCACGTCCTGAGACCATGGTTTCGACCACAGCTCCTCTGTGCACCCCCATGCGTGCCACGGTGAATCACCAGTGCTCCCGAGTTGGCTCACCGTCGCGGGCCTATATATAGACTTCCCCCTCGCTCCAGCACCCCTCAGTCCTCATCGCAGCAACCTCTATCATGCCCCTAGCCACCCCAGTAAGCCAGCAGAGCCCCGGTGGTTGAGATCGACCGAGGCCCCTCCGCCTCAGAGCTCCGGTCGATCTCCGGTTACACATCGGCTCCTGCGTCCCTCTGCCCACTAAACCACTCCCCGTGGCACCAGGAATCTTTCCCCCTCTTTCCCGAGCAAATCTGTGCTCCTAGCTACAACCTCCACCTTCGCCCAAAACCCGTCTGCCGCGGCTACCTCATCGCCGGTGAACCTGAGCCCCTCGGACGTTGTCTCGACCACAATCAGGTAGGTGACGACGAGCCAGACCCATTTCCGTATTCGTTGGTGACCGAGGACGTCTGTAGCCACGCCGGTGTGCTCCTCCTCCTCTCTGGCCAGAGGTAGGAGACGACCCCGACAGGTGTGCCCCACCTATCGGTGGCCCATCTCTCTCTCCCTCAATGCCTGCACTGACCGTAGCTGGCTGGCCTTTGGGCCGACCAAGTCCCATGCCAAGCCAGGCCAGGGGCTGTAGCCTTTTTTTGTTATTTATTAAAACATGATTTTAAATGATTTTTATAAAAAGATTTAACCAGTGTAAAAATATAATTTTTCCACTGTTATTCTTCTAAAAATATGTAGTATTTAACAGAACCGTTGGTTGAATTTTTGCTCCAACTATTCTGTTTTATAATAATAAAAAGGATTAAATTGGAATAGTTTTCCTTGTCCTAAGTTGATTTTAAAAATATTCCTTCACTAAAAACAGAAACAAATATTTTGAAAATAACCACCTCGATTAATCAGAATTAACCAACATTTTTAAGATGACTTTGTGATCTGTTTTGGAGTGAGATACTTATTATTTTATCTTTATACGATGATAGAAAACTCGTGTGACGAAGGAGTCAGAGCGGAAGACCTTATAGACCCCGGATAACTACCTGACCAAGGGAAGCAGCCCTTTGACCATGTCTGAGCATATGTTATGATGCATGCTGGTGTAGCAAATAATTCCGTTGCAT